>NC_052150.1:168903227-169088048 GCF_902713615.1 Scyliorhinus canicula | reverse complement strand
ACCCCCCACCAAATGCCGGAACACACCCCCCCCCCCCAAATGCCGGAACACACCCCCCCCCCAAATGCCGGAACACACCCCCCCCCCCCAAAATGCCGGAACACACCCCCCCCAAAATGCCGGAACACACCCCCCCCCCAAAATGCCGGGAACACACCCCCCCCCAAAATGCCGGAACACACCCCCCCACCCCAAAATGCCGGAACACACCCCCCCCCCCAAAATGCCGGAACCGCCCCCCCCCCCAAAATGCTGGAACACACCCCCCCCCCAAAATGCCGGAACACACCCCCCCCCCCCCAAAACCCCCCAAACAAACAACCACACCCCCCCAAAATGCCGGAACACCCCCCCCCCAAAATGCCGGAACACACACCCCCCCCCAAAATGCCGGAACACACCCCCCCCCCAAAATGCCGGAAACACCCCCCCCCCAAAATGCCGGAACACACCCCCCCCCCCCAAAGGCCGGAACACACCCCCCCCCCCCAAAATGCCGGAACACACCACCCCCCCCCCCCAAAATGCCGGAACACACCACCCCCCCCCCCCCAAAATGCCGGAACACACCACCACCCCCCCCCCAAAATGCCGGAACACACCACCAACCCCCCCAAAATGCCGGAATTGTCTCTCTCATCCTCCTCCTCCAAAATACGCCGGGTCTCACCACTCCGCAGCTGGAGAAAACTGACGCGTATCGCGTCAGTCAGCTGCTAGCCCCTCGGGAACGGAGAATAGCGGCCTTAAAGAAGGCCCTGACGCCAGAGTGGTTAACACCGATTTTTTTCGCAGGCAACCCGCGTTACGAAGGGCTACGGAGCATCCCGCCCCCCTATGTGGGTAGGAAAGACTGCCCACTTATCTTCCTCAATTTTTCTGACTACTCTTCCATTGGAGGATCCTGCAAAACTGCAGGGAAACTTTGAAGTGGGCAATAGAAAGAATCTGTGCCAAAGTTCCTCTTTATAGCAGTAGCTGACAGGTTCTGTATTGATAAGAGTTTAAATGTCCCAAAGCTTCTGAGTGTATTAGTGAATAAGTGGATGATTGACGGGTGAATGTATAGGTGTGTAAGTGGGTAGGGCAGGTGTTTTAAGTGGGTAAGGTGGTAGGGTGGGTGAGGTAATTGGGTAAGGGGGTAAAGTGATAGTGGGGTGGCGTGATAGCTGAATCGGGTGGTAGCTGGTTATGTAGCAGCTGGGGCAGGGTGCCAGCTGGGTAGGGTGACAACTGGGTAGGGTGAGATGGAGTACTCATGGAGTATACCTATAGAGTATAATGTGAGAAAGTGTGAACTATGGCATATAATATGGGAAAATGCAAACAAATCCACTTTGGCAGGAAGAATAGAAATGCAGCATATTGTTGAAAAGGGGAGAATTAGAGGATTCTGCAGTACTGAGGATGTCCCAGTTCACAAATTACAAACTATTAGTATCCAGACATAGGGCGAAATTCTCCGACCCCCAGCAGGGTCGGAGAATCGCCTGGGGCCGCCGAAAATCCGGCCCCCGCCGTGGCAGAGATTCTCCGCCACCCGGGAAGTTGCGGCGGCAGGAATCTCGCCACTCCGATCGGCGAGGCCCCTGCAGTGATCTCCGGCCCAGAGGGCGAAAGTCCCGCCGCTGGGAGGCCTCTCCCTCCGCCGAGGTTTGAACCACCTCTGTAACGGCGGCTCAGCGGCGCGAGCGGGCCCCCGGGGTCCTGGGGGGGGGGGAGCGGGGGGCGATCGAACCCCGGGGGGTGATCCATGGTGGCCTGGCCCGCGATCGGGGCCCCCCACTCAGACTCCGGGCCAGTGCCCTGGGTGCACTCTTTCTCCTTCCGCGGCCGCCACGGCCTCCGCCATGGCGGAAGCGGAAAGAGAAACCCACATCGAGCATGCACGGTGGTGACGTCACCTTTGGGGAGGCCCGACCCCCTGAGTGGTTGGCGCCACTCCCCTACGCCGGGACCCCCCGTCACGCCGGATAGGGGAGAATCCAGCCCAGAGAAAGTGATTAGGAAGACAAATAAAGTTGTTTTGGTCATTGCGAGGGGAATGCAATATAAAAGTAGGGATTTTTTAAACAGTTGCACAGAATGTTGTTATTTATTTAGCGAATGCAAAGTCCCTAAGCCAAGCAGTTTCTTCCAGTCCTGCTGTGTTGAGTGTGGACAGGTCTTATTGAGTCTGTGGATTGATTTTCCTTGATGATTTGATGCATAGCTTCTCTACCCCATAGGCACATAGGGGGCTGGCACTAATGCCCCATCCGTAAATGTTGGCCAATCAGGGGCCGTGATCAGTCCTGAACCTGCTAAGGGTGAACCACTCAAGTCTTGAAAGGTTGAAACCAGGCAATTGTTGGGTTGGTTTGACACCAAGTACTTGTTTGTCGTGTCCAATGATTCCCATTCAATTGTTCAGGTGGAATTGTGTTGAAGTCCTGCGGGGGCGGATACACATGGTACCTTTCAGCTGGGTGTCAGCGCTGTGAGTATGTGATGATCTTGACCAAACAGGGGCGAGTGCTGAGGTTTGGAGTGACATAGTAGCAGCACGCCAGGTGAGCCAGTTAGTTTGGCAATCAAGGCGTTTCAGGACTTGACCTTGGCTGCTGTTGTTTTTCGATGTTCCGAGAATGCCAGTGTCCTATCTAAGGCCACTCCGAGGTATATTGGAGTTGGCCATCCGTTTGAGTGTTAAGCTCTTTGTTGGCTTTTGCATTGTAAAGATGGAATAAGCTAGAAACTGTTTTTTCAGGGTTTGGCCTCAGTCACCATGTGTTACAGTATTGTTCAAGTTTTGCCAAGTCCTTGTTTAGGGTTCGGTCCAAGGTGTTGAAGTCGGGGGGTTTGAGTTGCAAAGCAGGTGCCGTCAGCAGATATGTGGCTGTATTCTCTGCAGCCCAACGGCAAAATCGCGGCTGGCGCTGGGGTGGAGAATCCAGTTTGACGCCATAAATCGAGCCCGCTGATTCGGTGATTGGACACCAAAAATCGGTGTCACCGCGGAGTACAGCGCGCTGCCGGGAAAGCCATTGCCAGAGGCCCGTCAGCAATGCTCCCTCCCAACCGGCCGAGTTCCCGACGGTGTGGAACTAACCACCTATTGCCGGTCCGGATGCTCACGTGGCAGCTGCGGACTCAGTCCGCGGCCACCGTGGTCGGGGGGGCGGGCGGATCGGAGACCAGGGGGGGCCTTAAAGGCGTCCGGGGATTTAATGTGCGGGGTTTGAGGCTCGGGTGCGTGGGGTCCCTTTCTTTGGTCTGACTCCGTGGTCCGAGCCCTTCACGGAGCATGGCGCCGCCACTGGAGGCCGCCGCCGTGCGCATGCGCGGCTTCTAACCCAGAAGTGTGGGGGCTCATATCTGCAGCAAAAGCTGCGAGATTTACTCCGAGTCCTTGCTAACCCGCTGCAGGGCTATGAATTCATTTAACTTTTTTGCAGGAATTTTGGGAGTAAAACCCCACTGTTTTTACACCGGCGTGGGGACATAGTCTCAATGGAGAATCCAGCCCAAGGATTTTCGGGAGGTTGTTTTTGGAAGATCATACAAGTACAAGTTGAACAGAATTGGAGCCAGTACTGAGCGCTAGGAATCCATTGGTTTGTCTTTTCCATGTACTTCTGTGTGTCAAAGGTGAACTGTGAGCCTTGGATTAATGTTCATGTCTCAGCAGGACCCAGCTTGCACGGGGAAGCTAATGATCCGACACGCAGACTAAATTCCAAAGGAAGCTTCGTGAGTAAAGTCCACACAAGAAATCTTAGTCAAAATTCCAAAGCTAAAAGGACATTGTTGAGACTACATCTGCATTACGGAACACAGTTTTGATCTTATTTAAGAAAGTTTTGATCTTCTTATTTAAGAAAGGACATAACTGCATTCAAAGCAGTTCAGAGAAGATTCGCCTGATTCCTGTGTTGAAGTGGTTATCTTAAGAGGAGAGATTGGACAGGTTGGGCCTGTATCGATTGGAGTTTAGAAGATTGAGAGGTGATCTTATTGAAACAAATAGGATCCCGAGAGGATTTGACAGACTGAATACCAAAAGGATGCGTCACCTTACAGGTGAAACTATAATTAGGGGACACAGTTTAAAAATTAAGGGGTGTCCATTTAAGACGGACTGCGAAGAAATATTTTCTCTCAGAGGGTTGTTTCATCCAAGAGGGCAATAGAGATAGGGTCACTAAGCATTTTTAAGGTAGAGACAGATAGATTTTCGATTTGCAAGGGAGTCAGTGGATATAGGGGGTAGGCAGGAAAGTGGAGTTGAGGCCTCTATCAGATCAACCCATGATCTTATCAAATGGCAGAACAAGTTTAAGAGGCCAACCCATTCCTGTCCCTGAATAGTATGTTTGTGTATTAGGTATGTTTGTACATTGTTATAGCGGGATCATGTAAATGAATGCAAAGAGTATTAATGAGTGTGCAATCACATGCTTGAGTGATTGAAATGCACTTAGTGCTTGGAATGTGATGTGTTGGGTAAGCTGGGTCTGCGAGGACTGCGTTTACTGAGGGAGTTGAAGATGTGGATAGCGTGGTCCCTGGCTGGAGAGAGGAAGAGAGCGATCTTCCTGGCATCCGATGCGGCTTCGAGGTTGGTGGCTTCAAGATATAGCTGGAACTTCTGCTTGAAAATCTTCCAGTTAGCTCCGAGGTTGCCGCCGATGGGGAGCTGCAGGGGAGGGCAGATGCTGTCCATGTTACCGGATGGCTAATCGCTAGCCAAAAGCAGATTATCTCATGGTAGGTCCGTCAAACTTGAGCATGACTCACTGGTACCATGATGTGTTGGGTAAGCTGGGTCTGGGAGGACTGCGTTTACTGCAGTGGTGAGAGAGACAGGCTTCCAACACTTGAAGAAATGCAACTCGATTTATTGAACTTTTAACTATCATACATGCTTTAACTGTGGGTTGACACTATGCTGACTTGACTGGAGACCTGAGGCTAACCTGACCAGATTATCTTACTACCACATGGTGTTTGTTCTAGTTGCTGCTCACGAGCTCTGACTGTCTCAGAGGCTGGATCCCGAGAGAGCGGGAAAACTAGTGCCCTCTGGCTTTATAGTGGACGTGTCCTGTCTGGTGATTGGCTGCTGTGTTCTCTGTGCTCACTGGTCACCCTGTGTGTCAATCACTGCCTGTCTGCACATCATATACCTGGATGTATATTATGACATGGGGGTTTTGGTTTTATTTAAAACTGCCTGTACTGTGATTAGAGAGTATAAAAAAGGACTAGGTATTGTTTTGCAACCAGGGGCCACCCTTAAATTAGAACAATATTTTGAGTTAGTTTTTAACTGGACACAAGGCAGTTGTAGCTGGGTATCTAGAGAAAACACACTTTTACAGTTCTGCCAGAAGCAGAGAAGCAGGACAATGGAGTAATGGGAAGAAAGTGAGTCCCATAAAGTAAAGAACAGGCAGTCCCAGAAACCAGGGAATGAAAAGAGAAGCCCCAGGAAAACTAATGTAAATGGGAAAAGTAACTGGACAGAGGCAGAGCTAAAAGGTGTAGTCCTGGTGGTCAGATGAGGGTGGCACGGTTGCACAGTGGTTAGCACTGTTGCTTCACAGCACCAGGGACCTGGGTTCGATTCCTGGCTTGGGTCACTGGCTGTGTGGAATCCGCACGTTCTCCCCATGTCTGCCTGAGTTTCCTCTGGGTGCTTCGGTTTCTTCCCACAAGTTCCAAAAGATCTACTTGTTAGGTGAATTAGACATCCTGAATTCTCCCTCAGTGTGCCATAGTGTGGCGACTAGGGGATTTCCGCAGTAACTTCATTGTAGTGTTAATATAAGCCTACGTGGGACACTAATAAAGATTATTAGTATATCTGAAGCAATCCTAAAGTTGGTGAGCTTAGTATAGCCTGTGGAGCAGTAGTGTTCTATTGGTGTGGCCGGGTACCTGAGAGATTGTATAGGAGCTTGAATGCAAATGATAATTCAGGGCAGAGCAAAACTTAAAGGAGAGTTGGAAATTCTGGAAGTGAATCCTTGCTGAAAACAACCAAGAGAAAGCAATGTTTAGAAGAAGATTCTAACGTGTGTCCTTCGAGAGTAAAGCTAGTAAAGATTCGTACAGAAGCCAGAGCCCAGTGAGGCCTGTTGGCTCTCAGTGTAATAATCATCTGGGAAGATTTGAGGAGAAATACACAGAATTCAATTGGGTGACATCTGTCACTTGATTTCAAAGTGGGGAGTGCCTTACCACAGTTGGCCTATTGGTTTACAGGCACTGTGTATTTACTGAGAACATTATAGCATAAGATATATTTTTTGTGACCCGTGTTATTTTTTAATCTGTGTACATTTGTGAAGGTGAGGGTGGGGTGAAGGAGTATTATATAATAGTCAACTATATGTTTATTAAGTGTTTTTTTTTCTGTTGCTAAAAGCTACTAGACTGTCCTATGAGTGTTCATCCACATTTTCTTTAAAAAAAAGTATAAGTTATGGCCTTTTAAGCCAGGGTTCCATTCCAGGACCTTCCCATCTAAACACTAACTAAATCATAAACAGAGGAAATCTGTTTCACAAACAGCCACGGGAATTCTTACCTCAAATGAAAGTGAAATCTTCAAAATACTTTCTTGCATTGACATTTGTTGCTCTGTGTTCAAACCAGTACATGCAATATTTACTCTCAATGTTAGACACACCAACAGGGCTAACCTTCAATCGTCCTGGAAGTGTTTGTGTTTCCACTATCATCCTGACAAATGTATCCCAGTTTCTGAGAACAAGGTTTGGATTCCCACTTTGCTGCCCTGGAAGGATTCATAACCACGCATGTATGATCTGCTTCACCTGATGGATATCCTTAAGTTCACAGAAAAAGAAAAACAAAATGAGTCATATCAACAAGTGAATTATTGAGATTCTAATTACGATACTGTAAGTAATGCACAGATAAGAGGCATTCACTGAATGAATTGTCTCTGGGGAAACATTACTGGAAACCAGTTTGAAATCAAATGTAAAACACTTTGTCAATTCATTGTTGAAATGACTTGTTTAATAACAATAATAAAAATGGACGCTCCAGTTTACCATTCTATCAGCAGCTATGCAGTGAATGAACACATGAGTTGGATTTTGGGGTTCAACGATGAAGCAAAGGTGCTTGCTTCTGACTGATCTTAGTCTTGCTGAGAGATTTTACTGTACCTTTGGTGAGATTTTCACCTCTATCGCTGTGCAATGGTTCTGCAGTTAAGGCTTCTATACTGGGAATTCAGTGTGGAGCAGCAGTGATTCCATCAGGCTGTCCAAGCAGCCAAATCACATTAAAGGAATTTCACAGTCATCCCCAAACAGGAAACTAAAAATGCTCAAATAAAATTACCTTCAATAATTTTCACATAGAACAAATGAAGATTGGGACATGCATATGCCCAGATAGAAGTTAAAATATTATCTAAAAACATCTTTAAAATTATCATTAAGAATTAGTTTAAATGTTTACTCATTAATCATTTAACAACATTCCATGAAAATATAAATTTACTTTGTGGGTCTAGTTCTGTTGTTCACCAAATTTCATTAATCACATCACCATTATTACCCAATTAGACTTGAACAAGACACATTTTTTTTAGGGTTTCCAAGAGTGATTTGGGTGGGAAAGTTAAAATTTGTTCTGATTTTGATGATTGCTGACTCTGGATGTTTGGGTTTTGAAATGCAATGGTGCTACATGTGCTATATGGCTTGCTGTAGTTGTGTGATTTTGTCATGCTACAGTCAGTTCAATAAAGATCTCTCACTGAGACAGACACTGAGAAATCTCTGTAGTCTTTGTACATGAAACATTAGTGTTAAGGAGTGGAGATAAAATAGAGTTTTGAAATCTGGCAATGCGGCAGAGAAGACACAGCTCAGGCACACAGAAATAATCAGATCTGCAAAAAGTGTTGCTGGAAAAGGTGGGGAGGGACCGCGACAAATTGCATTCCACCTTAAATCTATCCGATGAACAAAGTAAACAGCCAACAGAGATTTTGAACACCGTGAAAATGCATCTTAAATGCCCAGTGTACGCTACTTATAAATGGTATGCATTCAACATGAGAACTCAAGGTGCAAATGAATCCACTGGCCAGTATGTGACTGCAGTAAAACAGCTTGCAGTCATGTGAAATTGGACAGCTAAATTATATTCTGATTTAAGATAGAATATATGGGCAGCACGGTAGCATAGTGGTTAGCACAATTGCTTCACAGCTCCAGGGTCCCAGGTTCGATTTTCGACTTGGGTCACTATGCGGAGTCTGCACGTTCTCCTCCAGTGTACGTGGGTTTCGTCCGGGTGCTCCGGTTTCCTCCCACAGTCCAAAGATGTGCAGGGTAGGTGGATTGGCCAAGATAAATTGCCCTTAGTGTCCAAAATTGCCCTTAGTGTTGGGTGGGGTTACTGGCTTACGGGGATAGGGTGGGGGTGTGGGCTTGGGTAGTGTGCTCTTTCCAAGAGCCGGGCAGACTCGATGGGCCAAATGGCCTCCTTCTGCACTGTAAATTCTATAATTCTCTAAGGCATATTGGAACCCTCAATGAGAGAACATCTGCTAAAAGAGGGGAATCTTATGCTCAGGAAAGGCATAAACATGGGCAGAAATGCGGAGCTTGGAAAATGTCAGTTAGAGCACATATATGACAGAGCAGACCAGGAGATACATTTTGATGAGAGACATTGCAAACTGAAGGAGCAGAACAATTGCAGACAAAGGGCAGGATGAAAATACTGCAGAGGACGTCAGACAAAGACATACGCCCAGCGTATGAGAGCTCTGTTTTAACTGCAAGGAGCAGTCATTTTGCGCACAAATGTTTGGTGAGAAAAAAGCAAAACAAGCCTATGCAGATTGTGAGATATCAGCAGAACAATAATACACCATCCAATAGGTTGATTCCGTCAAATCTATAGGTGATAAATGGTTTGTGACTTTTACAATAATGACTGTAAAAGAGTATTAAGCAATTAAGTGTCAGATAGACACTGGTACACCATGAAATGTCATGACTTTCACGGCCATGTGCGATTAGCTCAACAAGGTGATCTGAAAATTAAATGCACAAAAGTAAGATTGAGGAGGCTGTATGATGGCACAATACTCATAACATGAGGACAAATTAGTCTGAGGGGCCATGCAATGGCAAGAAGGAAGGTCAGTTCCAGGTCATAGATGGGACGCAACAGCTATTCATCTCAGTTGAAGTATTCGTAAAGCTCGGGCTGGTAACCCTAAACATGCTGATAGAGACATCAAACAGCAGCTCAACGTGATTTGTGAGTCATCAACCCAGCCGTGGAACTGAATATGACAGACGAGCACCTTGCTCAAATCAATTGAGGTGCCTAACGAGATACAAATCCTCCAAATGATGCAAGGAGTAATGATGAAAGGATGGCCTGAGAGTATCAAGTACACCTGTGATCACTGGAGCATATTTGGCATACCAAGATGTATTGATAGCCCAAGATAATATCATGTACAAAATAGCATCATCATCCATATGGAGATGAGAGAAGAGATGCTGAAGTGTATCCATGAAATCCATCAAGGATTAAATGAAGCCTGAGAAAGGAAATGGGTGTGCTCCATGGCTAAACAATGAAATCAAAGACCACATTGGCTAGTTCAGTTCTTGTAATGAGAACCAAGCTAAATAAGCTAGAGAACCGTTGATGATGTATGACATCCTAGACAGACCATGGATGAAGCTTGGGAGTAGACTTCTTCACACTAGCAGGAACTGATCATCTTGTTATTGTAGAATCCCGACTACTGGGAGATAGACCAGCTAACTTCAACAAATGCAGGCAATACAGTAGAATGCCTGGAAACACACTTCAGTCATATGGCATTCTAGACATTGTGATGTGTGACAATGGCTTTCAGTTCACGAGTGAACAATTCAGTCACTTCACAAAGGACTAGGCGATTCAACCTATACGTTTTCTCCATGGTATCCCAGGTCGAGTGAAAAAGCAAAGGAAGCAGGGACAATTGCCAAAGGAATCATCAAGAAATCGTGCAAATCTGGCATGGATGTATACAAGTTCATCTTAGAGTGGAGAAACACACCAACTGAAAGTAGTCCAGGCCAAAGACTAATGTCACGCTATGTGCACATTACTCTTCCAATAGCAAAGAAGCTACTGAAGTCAGAAGTCAAATGGCAGAAAGCTAAATTTCATTTTGAAGACTGCAAAACAATTACCAGAGCTGAGCATTGGGGAGCCAGTCATGGTGCAAACCTTCAATGCTCTTAAGAGGAGTAATTTCATGCGAAACCTTGGGACGTGCATAGATAATTTGTCAGCTTGCTCATATGCGGTGGAGGTGAACAACCAAATATACTGACGCAGCTGTAGACAGATACAAACAACTAGCAAAGCTGTTCCTTCTCTGCAGTCAGCCAGTCATGATGTGGAGATGCCGGCGTTGGACTGGGGTGAGCACAGTAAGAAGTCTTACAACACCAGGTTGTATTCACCTGAAGAAGGAGCCGTGCTCCGAAAGCTCGTGTTTGAAACAAACCTGTTGGACTTTAACCTGGTGTTGTAAGACTTCTTACTGTGGTCAGCCAGTCAGGAAGGAGGGATTCCACAAGCTGTACGGAGTACAGAGCACTGTCAATCCCTGAAAGCTACAAGCCCCCAACAAACAAAATGGAACAATAAAACTTACCATAGGAACAAATGCTACGGGAACAATACTCTCTGGACAATGACAACACAAAAGCACACCAATAAGAGACCTGCACGATTTAAATACTATACATGGAATGCAAGAATAAAAACTGAGTAATAGAACAAAGAATTGTTAATGCACGCAAATGTGTCTTCTGTTTGTTAAGAAAAGGGAGATGTTTTGATATTTTGCTTGTTATGAAAAGTGGGGGTGTTTGAGTTTTGGAATGCAACTACTTGTCCTGGCTGGCTTGCTGTAGTCATGTGATCTCTGCCATGAGGGAATGTCTGTAGTTGCCACTTTACAATCCATTCAATATAGACCCATCACTGAGATAGACATTGAGACAGCGCAGTCATCTTTGAACATGAAACAAAGAGCTCCGGGTTCACACCGCAATGTTTGTTTAAATTTTCTCATGGGATATGGGTGTCACAGGTTGGGCCAGCATTTATTGCCCATCCCTAATTGCCCTTGAAGGGACACAGTTAAGAGTCAACCACATTGCTGTGGGTCTGGAGTCACATGAAGGCCCGACCATGCAAGAACGGCAGATTTCCTTCCCTAAAGGGCAGTACTGAACCAGATGAGTTTTTGCAATAATCAATTCATAGGCATCATTAGACAATTTTTTTAATTCCATATTTTTATTGAATTTAAATGTCAACACCTGCAATGGCGGGATTTTAACCTGGATCCCAGGGCAATACTCTGGGGCTTGGTTTGATAGTCCAGCGACAATACCACTATGCCACTCCTCCCCATGTGTCAGAACCCTGAGTGACAGAGCACAACTTTAAAAAAAATAAATTTAGAGTACCCAATTCATTTTTTCCAATTAAGGGGCAATTTAGTTTGGCCAATTCACCTAGCCTGCACATCTTTGGATTGTGGGAGCGAAACCCACGCAAACACGAGGAGAATGTGCAAACTCCACACGGACAGTGACCCAGAGCCAGGATTGAACCTGGGACCTCGGCGCCGTGAGGCTGTACAGAGCACAACTTAAGGATTTTCAAACTACTCTATACAAGCCCAATTTCTTTTAAGTTTCAGTCAGTTCAGAGGAATAATGATGAAAGTTTACCATCAACACCCAACTCTACTCTCCCTAATCCCTCTCTTCTCAAACCCCTTCCCGCTAAATTATGGCTCTCTATGTTCATATTTCAGGTGTGCCCCCTTTGTCAGAACTCTGAAATATAAAGTAGCCTGCGTCTCCAAAAATGCTCCTAATCCTAAACAAAACTTGAGATTTGATCAATATGGGACAGAATCCCAGTGGAACTGGGTGTCAATGTGACATTTGTGCCCTCCAAGTCCAGGAATTGTGGGATACATGCAATCAGCCCAAGAGTTGCTTACCCGTAACTTTTTCAATTCTTCAGATACTGAAACATTCATTTTCCCACCACTTACCGGGAGCCCAGTTCAGGTATCTGAAGGGGCTTTGATCAGTCCATTGCCACCCTTTTTCAGTATCCAGGCTATTTAGCCCTAACCAAAGTGATGTCTTTAAATTATTCATGAGTCCTAAATAAAAGAAAAATGCAATGTTTATAACTGTTACTCATAATATTATCCTATTCTTATATTTTGGGACAAATTATATCCAATGTCCAAGTTTGGAAGAGGGAAGTTTGGAACAGCTTAAGAGGGTCAGTGCTGACTCTATGGGCCGAATGGCCTCCTTCTGCACTGTACGTTCTATGTTCTATGACAAGAATGTTCAGGGAACAAATATATTGGCCAGAACAGAATCACTGACAGCCAGCTGAAGAAGCCCTACCGCTGAACCAGTTATTAAACTATATGACAAGGTTACCTTCATATCCATATGCTGTTAGTTTTGCTAATAATCTCTTGTATGCACCATTATCAAATATAGAATGGAAGTCCATATCGATAAACATGCATAGACACTCGGTTCCCACATGTCAGTGACCTCCTCAGAAATGTAACCCTAATATGACCTGGTAATCCTATCTATGCTGACCCTCTTTGGTGAGCTCATACTTGTCCTGTAGCTTTAATCTACAGGATGCCCTGCAGCAACTCACCAAGATTAAACTGATAATAACTGCTTTGTGGGCAATCCTTATAATTGAGTAGGAAAAGAGAAGCAAACGTTTTAGCTTTGGTGTTTTGATAAAGAGAAAGATTCAGTGGAAACAAAGAACCTTACCAGTAGTTGGCAATTTATAATGGTTTTTCTATCCATTATCCTCAGCTCACCAAAAAGAGGTATCTAGATGTCAAGACCAATAAACATATTTTCGAACCCATAACCTAAATTAGAGCAGTTAAAGAATAATACTGGCAAAAGGTCCAACCTCATTAGAACCACTTCCAATATCTACCCACACAATTTTATCCACAGGCTTCTGGATTCCTGGGGGTACAAACCATATTTTGTTTGCAGTTGGACTGGCTCAACAATCTTTGTGGAAATCTCTACTTAATTGACAACCCTGCAGGGTGCTCTTTAGCCTCAGGAGCCCCACCAGGAGAGGTGGATGCTGCTGAGACAGGTCGGGCACCATGATGATGCCTCAACATGGAGGTGCTCTCAGATAAGTAAAAGATCTTGAGGGACGAATGCAGTACGACCCTTGGAGTAGAGGGAAACCCCTCCTGTGAAATTGTTTAGGCCTATCCTGCCAGCGGCCCCATCATTTAGGCATGGAGCACCGACTCTGAAAGTCCCCATTGCCTGTCACAGGGAGCCATGATGTGGAGATGCCGGCGTTGGACTGGGGTGAGCACAGTAAGAAGTCTTACAACACCAGGTTAAAGTCCAACAGGTTTGTTTCAAACACGAGCTTTCGGAGCACGGCTCCTTCTTCAGGTGAATGGAAAGGCTTGTTCCAGAAATGTTTATATAGACACAGTCAGAGATGCCCCGGAATGCGAGCACCTGCAGGCAATCAAATCATCAAAGATGCAGAGAGAGAGGTAACTCCAGGTTAAAGAGGTGTGAATTGTCCCAAGCCAGTTCAGTCGGTAGGCCTCTGCAAGTCCAGGCTTGTTGGTGGGGGCCGAATGTAATGCGACATGAATCCCAGATCCCGGTTGAGTCCGCATTCATGCGTGCGGAACTTAGCTATAAGTTTTTGCTCAGCAATTTTGCGTTGTCGCGTCTCCTGACGCTCGTGTTTGAAACAAACCTGTTGGACTTTAACCTGGTGTTGTAAGACTTCTTACTGTCACAGGGAGGCTGTCTACATTGAGCTGATGGACTCTGCATGTGAAATGAATGAATGAAAATCGCTTATTGTCACGAGTAGGCTTCAATGAAGTTACTGTGAAAAGCCCCTAGTCGCCACATTCCGGCACCTGTCCGGGGAGGCTGGTACGGGAGGCTGCATGTGGGGTGAAGCCATTCCAGCATTGGCAAAATGCCAGTGAGATTGCAAAATAACCCCTATTTGCATTCTTAACCAGTGTAATTGGCTGTGCATTTTAGTGCAGCGGTTAATCAATCTGATCTCCAGCCTACACTAGGACAGTTCGTCATGGCAAGAATGCATTGGCGAACTATCCTAATGCAGCTCCTCCCTTTAAATATGACCACTGAATAAGCAGAAATTAAGGAAATCAAGGCAACCACATTTCTCAAGACATAAATAACTTGGGTATAGTGGAGGATCGAAAGCAGAAGAAAACATAGGAAGAAGAGCTAAATAAAAGTACTGGAGACAAAAGCAGGCTGTATGTTTAGAGAACCCAAGTTCACTGACAAGATCACAAGCGGAAGTTTAGAATTCAACACATTGATTAGCTCAAGTATTGATCATTATAGAATGAGAATATTAATAGAATCCATTGAATCCCTACAGTGCAGTATTAGGCCACTTGACCCATCGAGTCTGCATCGACCCTCCGAAAGAGCACTCAACCTAGATCCACAACCACACCCTATCCCCGTGCATTGACCATGGTCAATCCCCCTAACCTGCACATCTTTGGACTGTGGGAGGAAACCAGAGCACCCCGAGGAAACCCACGCAGACACGGGGAGAATGTGCAAACTCCACACAGACAGTTACCCAAGGCAGGAATGAAACTCACGTCCCTGGCACTGTGAGGTGGCAGTGCTAACCACTGTGCCAGGATGACACCCATAGATAATGAAAAAAAATGTATAAAGTATTCAAATACTTTAAAGAAAATCATATAATTGAATTTGTTTGAGGGTTAAAAATAATTGGAAGTGTATCGTCTATATTTCCCACTGTTCCAGAATCAGAAAATCAAATAAATGCTCCAAAACAAAGTAATGACTGACTTGGGAAATACACTGGGCGGGATTCTCCATCCCGCTGCACCCGTTTCCTGGTGCAGAGTGACCCCGCTCGCAGCGGGATCCTGCATCCTGTAGCCGTCCAATGGGGTTTCCCATTGTGGGCACCCCCATTTCGTCGGGAAATCCGCAGGCATGAGTGCGCTGCCGGCGAAATGGAGGATCCCGCCAACGGAGAATCCAGCCCATTAGTTGTATCCAAACATAGCATTACATAATGTCAGTGGCAGATCCAAATGTAGTGGGATGCATTTTCTTCTTCTGGCATGGGTCAAGGAGGAAGAGAGATTAGAAGGGATTGTGGAGGAGCAGAGTTCATATTAAACATTGAGTAGATGGGGAGATATGACATGTTTTATGATTATGGTTTATGGTGATGGAGGATACAAAAGTCTGACCAGGAAGAGATCATGAATCAGCAGTTGGCGTCAGCCCTACTACTTCCCCAGAGCAACCTTCACGACAAAGGTGATTGTGTAGGACTCCGGAAATCCATTCTTGTCTGTCTTTGGATTCTCCTCCCGAGAGCTTACAATCACCAATCTCACCTGGACTTCCACATCGTCCGGTATAGTCTTCATTCAAGGCCTCAAAAACAATCTTCGCTGTCACTGTTCATCTTTCTGCTATTATGGAACTTGGGAATGTCAGTAATAAAGCATAAAAGTTTGACCGAAGGAACAAAAATGATTGCTATCAGATGGAAACACAGATCACTGGGCTTCAGTCTTCATACAAGAAATAGCATAGAAGCATATAACTCAATCTAGGCATTGGCAAAGGTTTCCATGAATGTGATTATTGCAAAGTGATGATGGAACCTTTGAGGTATTCCAGCAGCAACAGATCAATAAAGTTAATAATTTGCTATGTACTAGTAATTGGATCTTTTGCATGACAAAAAACAATGTAAACAATTTCATTCAACTGCAACAATTTGTTACCTGAGAGATATGTTTGTGTGTGTAGCTCCGTCACACTCAGCAAGTCTGAATTTTGTTGCTTACAACTTCTTCTTGCTTCATGCCATGTTAGAGCTGAATTAGGGTTGATTTGGTAGCAGTTGCCTGTTAAAGGATCTTTATTCCATGAAATACCACACTTACTAGCTGCAAAACAGACAGGTTTCACTAGTAAATGGATGTTCTCTCTGGAAGGTATTTAATTCTCCTGTCATGTAAAAACAGTCCACTTCTCCTGGTTCCGTACATAAGCAACTTATACTTTCCTCTACATTAAACTATATGTCGGGTCCATGTGTTCAAAATCATTATTAATCGTTATAGCATAATCATGGCATAATGAAAACACAGCTTGGACTAAAATGTGACTTTTAACCATTTTTTAAGTTATATCGGTTTAGAACTCTGGCATTATAAATGTCAGTTGCATTCAGGTAAGCATCCATATACAATGTGAAAATTAAAGCTTTGTCGATAAGTGTTCATTTGGATTCTAGTTCACTACCCTACTGATTGTGGAGCTACAACATAAATCATGAAGTTACCAGCTAAGAAAAACTTCCTTCAGAAATTAAAGAGAGAGAACATGCTTGAAAAATACTGGAATGGAGTGTGCCTTCATACAAGCACTATCTCCACTGCAAATGGCCACAAGAGGAAAAGCATAATTGAGACTATAGGGTTGATGCACTTCATGTACTGTGGCTGATGCGACCATCAATTCAACCAGAGACACGAGTTGGAGTAAACTGTGGCTTTAATCGGCTTACAACTGAGCCTGCCTGTGACTGTGCTGAACTGAGGGCGGACTCGCAGGACCGCAGCACTTATACTTCCTGATGGGGGCGGAGCCAAGGGTGGAGCCCTGTACATGCTCCTCATCTCCCCCTGTGGGCAGAGCTGCACAATGGCTCACAGATGGATGTACAGTGTGAATTTATAGTGGTTACACATTCACCACAGTGGCTAGAGATTAAAACCATGAAATCTCCATTACCTTGAAGAGTCTCCCACTCATTGGTAGCATTGTGTACAATCTACAAGATGCACTGCAGCAACTCACCAAGGCTCTTTCGGCAACACTTCCAAACCCTTGGACTCTACACCTAGATGGACAAGGGTAGTTTTGAACCTCATCTACGATGGCAAAATGAAAGGACAAGGGCAGATACATGGGAGCACTACCCCCTGCAAGTACTCCTCCAAGCCACACACCATCCTGACTACACTGTCACTGTGCCAAAGTCCCAGGATTCTCTCCCGAACAGCACTGTGATTATTCTGACACCACATGGACTGCAGCAGTTCATGAAGATGGCTCACTACCATCTGTAATGGGCAATTAGAGATGGGTAATAAAGGCTGGCTTTACCAGTGATGTCCACAATTTTAAAAAAATGAAAAGACAAAGGAAATGTTTTTTTTGAACGTTTTGTTCGAAGAGTAAAATGAAATAGGAACCAATTGACTGGCATGAATTTCAGAACTAAGCATTTATATATTAGTACATATCATGTTATAGGAATCAATCGAACTTCTAAAAAGTTGACACTAAATAAATTATAAATAATTATTATATGGACTTCAAAATTCCTAAGCAAACTGTTATAATAATGAAACTGTGATTGAAACTTTATATCAATAATGGATCACATTTCCAAGATGTTCGGAACATACCAGTCCCAAATCTTTGTACATTCCTCAACAGCAGGACTTGTACCAAGGCTCTGGTGATGGTGCTCTGCAGTTCTCGGCTTGAAGCCCCGCAACAGGTAGCCCGAGCCTTTCCTTCATTTTGCCAGAGAGAATGGCCCGCTCTCTGTTCAGTATCATCCCTACCGACCCTCGCTCCGCCTCCCCCTCCCCACCCCACCCCTCACCCCACAACCTTTTCCTGCCAAAGGCAGTGGCTAAAACATGTTATACTTGAGTTGAAAATTGGAGCATTTTTACACAACAGTTCAAGAGGGTGGCACATGACCACCTTGTCAAGGACAATTAGGGATGGGCAATAAGTACTGGTCCAACCAGTGACACCCACATCCCATGAACAAATACATAACGTTGCAGCTTATCTTGATACTGTTTTAGTTGCTTTGGAATAGGAAAGGATTAGATTATACAGAGTGCAGATTTTTCTCTTAGGCACAGCCAAGAACTTGTGTGTTTGATACAGCAGAAGCAAAGAAGAAAAGAAATGTACAACAGAATGAAGTGAGACAAGAGACATATCGGGTATAATCTTTATGGAAATAGAAATGGTGTCCCTTCCTCTTCTGGTTTCCGAACAACTGAAGCAGCTCTGATCCTAAAAGGGAGGAAAGCTGTGCCAGAGATTAAGAAAGAAAGGAAACTGGAATTTCTAAGGGCAACTTGTAAAGTGCCAAGTATTGTAAACAGGAAAATAAAGTGATTGCAATATACAATTAACAATCAGCAGTAAACATCGCTGAACAAAAGAATCATGTGCATTTGCAGATTTACAAACTGTTAATGTTATCTTAGGCAATGTAACATTGCATAGACAACATTTCAAAATATTTTCACGAGTTATTCCAGATCAGCAAAACAACTTTAAGTTGTTGATTCCATCGTACAAAATGATTACACCAAGTTGGTACTATTATTTGTACAGTTAACAGAAAATGCCAATATGGTAAAAAATGATGAAGTTGCTGTTATTTTTGAGCTTAACCAGATATTTCTCAACCAATAACAAGGACAAGTCATTTAAACTAACATTCACTCCCAAGCAACTCAAGTGTGGCGGATAGTAAAAAGGCACTTTTCTGATCATCACCTCCCCAACAATCTTGTCTTTTTTATATGCTTAACTTGAGACTACTTTTAATTATTCACATTTCAGAATCCTTTTGTCATAACAGGACAGTTGAAATCAGTGACATATGTGTGTTGTTCCTCATGTCTTAATAAAGCTCGTAGTCTCAAAGTTGGAGAAGATGCTTTATTGTGAATTTGTTCTGTGTTCAGAGCTTAACTTACGGCTACCTCAAATGCTGCCTGCCTGTGTCTGTGTCCTGCTTTCCGTTCTGCCTTCCGCGAAGTGTGTCCTCACTTCCTGTCCCTGTGTATATATAGCTCTCCTGTGCTCCCTCTAGTGCTTGCTCAGTTGTATTGCATCTACTCAGATCTGCAATCACCACATCCCCCCTTTTTACTTTACATATTTTCTGTACATCGTTAAAGAAAATTGTACAAAACAGTTACTTATGATATGTGTATCTATACAAGTGATGGTGCTATTGCATATTTTACAAAGCCAATTTATATTTATGAGTCCAATCTTAATAAAAACATTTATGAGTCCAAACTCGATGAATTTGTTCAGAGTTTTTTCTTTTGTTGTTGTTGACATGGTGATATTGATATTGCAACTCCGTTGTGAATGTTGTTGGTGTTCCTTGTTATTTTAAGTAACCAATACGTCATCCCATGGTTTTTGCATGGTTGAACCACTGATGTTGACTGACATGGACTTTTTTCTGTGCTTGTGGTATCGATTTATTATGTCATCTGCCTTGAAAGCTGGTGTGCTTGCTTGTTCTGGAGCAGATGTGAGTTTGTGCGATTCGTTGTCATCCCATGGCATGTTTGTAGTCTTGTCATTGTTTTGCAGTGTGCTGTGGCATTGTCCTTCATGTACAGAGTTGTACCATTTTGTACAAGTTGTTGTTTCATTGCTGTTGTTTCTGTCGTTTCTGTCTTTGTTGTTTTCGTTGCCGTTCTTGTTGCTGTTTTTGTCGTTTCTGTCTTTGTTGTTGTCGCAATCTTTGTTATGCTTCTTGTTGGTTTTGTTGTTCTTCTTGTAGTTTTTGTCGTTGTGCTTGTAGTTTTTGTTGGTGCTGTTGTTCTGGTTTCTGCAGTGCTTCTTGCGACTTTTGTTGTTCTTGTCGCACTTCATGTTGCTTTTGTTCTTGCTGTTGTTGTTCTCGTTTCTGCTGTGCTTCTTTTGGCTTTTGTTTTTCTTGTTATGCTCAATGAGTGTCCCGTGTAGATAATTTGAGTCATTGAACATTTCGTCTCGAGAATGGTGAGAATGATCTGATGTTGCATTGATGCTGGTGACATCAGTCATTTGTTGTGGATTAGATTCGTCGTCTTTGCTTTCTTGGTGTTCCTCTTCTGGAGTCAAATTCTCCGCGATTTCGTTTGGCGCGATCTCTCTGGACTCTTGGTGCTCCTCTTCCGGAGTCAAAATATGCATGATTTTACTTGACGTGGTCTCTCTGGACTCTTGGCGTTCCTCTTCTGGAGTCAAAGTCTTCATGGTTTCTGTTGATGTTGTCTCACTGGACTCTTGGTGCTCCTCTTCTGGAGTCAAAATCTGCATGGTTTCTTTTGGCGTGGTCTCACTGGACTCTTGGTGTTCCTCTTCTGGAGTCAAAATCTGGATGGTTTCTGTTGGCGTGGTCTCTCTGGACACTTGGGTGGCCCTACTCTGTGCTTCTGTACAGACAAGCTGAGAACTGTCAGTCTCGCTGTGATCCTGTACCTCCTGTATGTCGAGTGTGATCACCTTGTCACTGTTTTCGCATGCAGTGGGTAGATTTACATTGTCTTCTTCTTGTTTATGTGAGCTTGGTAGACTTTCATAGTCTGCCTGCGGTTGCTCAGATACGGCGGGTTGACCTTCATGGTCTTGTTCATGCATGGTGTTCGCCAGGGAGTGTTTGCTTGCTTCCCTTTTGGAGTCTTTCATCACTCTCACTGTGGAGCCTGTCATCGCTCTCTCAGTGGAGTCTTTCTGTGCTCTCTGTGTGGCGTCGTCTTCGTCTTGGGTATTGCTGTCATCCAATGTATCGACGATCTGCCATGGCACCATGGTGTTGGATTCATCTACCATGAGTAGATTTGTGTTGAGCTTTGCGACCGTGTTGCTGATGCTGTGATCAGCATATCCGAATAACTCAGCCATGTCTGAGTAGTATTCTTCGAAAAACAAATCATCTTGGTTGGATTCATCTACCACGAGTAGATTCGTGTTGAGCTTTGCGACCGTGTCGCTGATGCTGTGATCAGCATATCCGAATAACTCAGCCATGTCTGAGTAGTAATCTTCGAAAAACAAATCATCTATTTTTTGTTTTTGATTTCTTTTTGTTCTCTTCACTTTGGGTGGTGCAGACTGCTTTTTCCAGGGTGTTGTGCGAGTTGTTTTCAACTGCTGGTTTATGTTCAGGCGTTTTTCTGTGTTCTGAGGCAAGAAAATTTGGTTTTACCACTTTAAGTATTTTGTTTTCAATTTTCGGGCATTTCCCTTTTAAGTAGGCGTGTTCTGGATCCTCAGACGTCATGACACTCGTGACGTCATGCGTAGGAATCAATTGCACATGCGCAAATCGGCCTTCTTTTACTATGTGGTTTTGTGTCCAATGCACATGCGCGGCTTGCACATGCGCATAACGATCCGCGACCAAAACGTTTTGAGACTGCGCATGCACGGCTTGCGCATGCGCATAACAATCAGCAACGCAAACTTTTGTGCCAGCCGCGCATGCGCAGAACGATGAACGGGTGATTGTAACTGCGCATGCGCGGCTTCCGATTCCTGCGCATGCACAGACGCAGATTTCAGTCCTTTGTCTGCCCGAGACTGTAAAATGTGGTCGGACGCCATTTTATCGCAGATTTCAGTGTTTTTTCTTTCTGAAAGTTACCTTTTCCTTTCGATCTGGACTGGATTTCAGCGTTTTGGCTTTGTGAAAAATTCAAGTTATTTGTTCTTTTTGATCTGTACTTTTCACTCGCGATTGCTTGACTGAACCCTTTCTTTTTGTAGAGTTTTGCATCACTCAGTCTCTGTGCAGTTTGGCCTCTGAGCATTCTGTGCTGTTCAAATTCCTTACAGTACTCTTCAAATTTGTTTAGTATTGTTTGTAAGTTGTTGCTGTCTTCATCTTTTGAGTATTTAAATCCATTATATACTTTCCTAGCTTCATGTCCTGCGATGAGCATTGCTATTTTAATTTCGTCTGAGGCTGCTGCTACATCATTAGCTATGATATAAAAATCGAACATTTGTTTAAATATTTTCCAGACATTTCTTACATTGCCGGTCGTGTCCAGCTGAGGTGGGGTTCCAAGCCACATCCTCGAATAAGCGATGTCTTCCCAAGTCCAATGTCCAGTAGGAGATTTCCATGCCATTTTGTTCTTTCTGTTTCTGCAGCTGAGTTGTCCCGTAGTAAGCACCTGAAGCCAAACCTGGTACCATGTGTTGTTCCTCGTGTCTTAATAAAGCTCGTAGTCTCAAAGTTGGAGAAGATGCTTTATTGTGAATTAATTCTGTCTTCAGAGCTTAACTTACGGCTACCTCAAATGCTGCCTGCCTGTGTCTGTGTCCTGCTTTCAGTTCTGCCTTCCGTGAAGTGTGTCCTCACTTCCTGTCCCTGTGTATATATAGCTCTCCCGTGATCCCTCTAGTGCTTGCTCAGTTGTATTGCATCTACTCAGATCTGCAATCACCACAATATGGAACCTGCATTCTGCAAACAATGGGCAGGTTTTCCAGCACCATCCACCATTGGGATCACCCAGTCCTGCTGAAAGTCAATGAACTTTGGGCTGGGCTGTCGTCCGGAACATAACGGCCCTTGAGTATCCACAGCAATGTGGTTGACTCTTAAGCGCCCACTGAAATGTCCTTGCAAGCCACTCAGTTGTATTAAACCACTACGATATCTAAAAATGCAATTGACCTGGGCACTGGAAACTGTAACGGCAAACCCAGTGTGCCAAAATTGGGAAAGATGTCCCACGGACTAGTCAAGCAACAGTTAAATTTCCCCTTAGTTTCCAAAAGGTTAGGTGGGGTTGCTGGGTTAGGGGGATAGGGTGGAGGTGTGGGCTTAAGTAAGGTGCTCTTTCCAAGGGATGGTGCAGACATGGTGCGCCAAATGGTCCCCTTCTATACTGTAAATTCTATGATTCTATGATCGCTATCCCTGGATATGTCCTGTCCCACCTGATGGACAGACAGACTGGAACAGCAGCACGTGGTATTCAGTTGGAAGGGAGTTGCCCGAGGAGTCCCCAAGGTTCGAGGATGCATATCTGGGGAGGATGCGAAACGCTGTGCAGGCCTGGAGGGATGTCCTGTTCCCCCGAGGGTCCTAATGCTGCCTGGGTTGAGATGGTGGGGGCTGTGAGTCCAGGGGTGTGACCAGAAGGACCAGCCTCCAGTGCAGAAGAAAGGTTAATGACTTACACCAGGCAGCACGAGTGACCAATGTAGGCCCCCCTCCCCCCAGACCTGCCTTTCCGCCCCCACAGGAGCATCCACCCCCTCAACTCGCCATGTAACCTCTAACACACCATCCCCTCCCCCTTCAAACCCCCAACCCTTCCTTCACATACTCCCTCCCACCACTGTGAACCACGCGTGTGACAAACGGTGCCTTCTCTGTATCTCCTCAGGAAAAGCTCTCCTACAATCGCTGGGACAGGGTCCAGAGTGGCGGTGGTGTGTCAGACAGAAGAATCCACACCTCGTTCGAAGAGCGTGTCCTGGAGTTGACTGGTGTGGCTGAGGACAGAGCGGTCACCAAGGCAGAGGTTGGTGGATGCTGCAGCAGTGAGGAACCACTGCCCTCTACCTGGAGGAGCTGTCAAACGTGTGTTGTTATTGTCTTACTGACCAAACCCTCCCACTGACCATGTTTCCATTCTCCCGCAGGTCCTCCAGCCGATGACGCCGGCGAATCCCGAGTGGCCCCTCTCCAGTCTCCCAAAACAATACCTCAGAGGAGAGCTCCGAGGTGCCATCATAATTGTCCTGTCACAGCCGTCATCCCCACCCTCCACCTGTGCAGTTACACGCACCTCGGTGGGAAATGTTAGTGGTCAGGCCTCTGGGGCACAATCTGGTGAACACCACATTGCTGCTGATGTACACCAGGTGGAGACAAGAACCCCCAGGTGAGACAGCAGTTGGGAGTTCTGCTGGATCCCTGGACCCAGTCGGGTCTCAGCCTGATGCTGAGCCTGTGGAAGAGGTCATCCCGGAGCTGATAGAGATTTTAGGGAGCAGCCGGACATCAGAGGGAGATGTTAGCGTCACTCCAGCAGATCCATAGATACTTGGAGGAGTCCCAGAGGCTACAGGTGTAGGAGATGTCACTGCCAATGCGTGGCACTGAGGCCAACATTGTTAGGGTGGTGACCGCATTGGACAGCCTGGTGCGCAACATCAGCACCATTAGCGAAGGTGTACAAGACGTCGCAGAGTCGGTGACGGCGATGGCTGTAGGTCTTGGCAGAATGTCCGCCTCGCTGGGGGAATGTGACCCAGTACCAGGCTGACCTTAATGACCTCTCAGATCAACAGGGCCAAGGCACTGCAGAGCTTGTCCGAGTCACAGTTAGGCATTGTCAAGGGGCTGCAGAGCATGTCGAAGTCACTGAGGAGCATCACCGAGGATGTTGACATGATGGTACGGCTATGGGGAACCGCCAAAGTTGGCAGAACCATATGATGCAGGAGCAGCCGGGGCTTGAACCAGCTGCCCCTCCATCCCAAGGTGAATCCCAGGGCCCTATGAGCACCTAGTGGGAGGAGGGGGCACCTCCAACCCGGACCCATCCCATAGAGTGGCGATGGTGGCAACCAGCTCCCCCAAGTTCCACCCCTCTGATGAGGCTGCATCTCGCAGCCAGCACACAGGACAGGGCATGTGCCACCGACAAGTGAACCGGAGCCCTCCGGCCTCAGTGCCCCTAGAGGACACCCACCAGGGGCATCGAAGGCCGCGGGACGTGGTAAGCAGCTGGCTGCCTCCACCTCAGATGTGCATCATGGGGACACACTTAGACGTAGTGTCAGAGCTAGAAAGGCAAAGCACATTGAGGATCACTGAGGGCACCGGGCGAGGATGTGGGGGTAGGTAGGGGTGATGAGGCAGGGATGGTGGAGGGGACAGCACCATTGGGAGGGTGGCGAATTGTAAAACACAGTAAAAAACTTTGTGTGCAACTAGTATGATGCCTCCATCACCTTCTTCTGCAATGCGTGACGACCTCCGAACCCTTGGCCTCCTCGTGGCACTCAACCACCCTCCAGCCATGGGCATGTCCCAGGAGCTGTGTCACAGCCCCTGGATGTTTGGAAGTCGGCCGTTGTGAGTGTGGTGTTGCCTCCTGCAGTGTTAAGGCACAGTCTCCATGCATCAAGGTGTGATTGGTAATGCTGGACAATCACTCCCACATGCTACATGGCCTGCCACCCACAGGTTTCCGCTTGGGTTGTGTGACGTGCTCTCTTACCCACGATTGCCAATTCTCTATTAGCAATAGCCTTCAGCCGCAAGGCTAGAGGCCCCGCCAGTCGGTGGGGTTTATGGGTGGTCAGTGGGGCAGACGGGCAGGGACAAGTGTTGCCCCCGGAATGGTCCAGGGGTTGACATGGTGGTGCTGCATGAGCTTGTCCCCCGGTAGCCGCCCCTCCCCCCCCCCCTCCCCCCTCCGTGCATCCCCAAACCCTCCCATGATGGCCCACCCTTGCAGAGGGTTCCCCGGTTCCCCGCCCCCAGCCGAGGGGCCCCCCACTCCCTGCCAAGCACTGGGGTGGCAAGCCCAGCGCCCCCAGGCTCTTTGCCTGTGAGCAAAGATGGCTACTCACCTCTTCAGCTCGCCACGGAAGCTCTTCTGCCAGGTTCACGTTTTTCAAAAGGAGTACTGATCGGTGCCAGCGTGACCACATTGCTGGGAGGCCACTGAATGACAGGAGGCCGTTGGATATGGGGTGGCTCTTGTTAATTGTATGGAAATAGGGCTTTAGTGGTGATAATTGGTTTCTCTCCATGCTATGGCGAGATCCTGATTTCACCAAAGGAGCGGGCCGGTTTGGCACCTGATGCCTGGCGCAGTTCCCATTTTCTGCCTCTCCCACTATTTACCGTCCTCGTTTTGATTGAAGAAGAGCACAACAAGGCCACAGAACCATGCCTTCTGAAGTCATATGGCATCAAGTCAAACATGGGCATGGAAATTTCCTGCTGGTTAACACCTACTGACTGACACTCAGCTGCTGAATCAGTACGTCTCCATGTTGAACATCACTTGGGTAGAAAGGGCACAGAATGTTCTCTGGGTGGGGGACTTCAGTGTCCATCACCAAGAGCACTAATACTGACTGAACCTGTCTGGACCTAAAGGACATAGCCACTCAGTCTGGTCTACAGCAGGTGGTGAAGGAACTAACAAAAGTGACGCCTACTTGACCTTGCCTTCACCAGCCTAACCTGTTGCTGATTCACCTGTTTATGGCGGTATCAATAGGAGTGGCCACCGCACAGTCCTTGTGGAGATGAGGTCTCATCTTCAGGCTGAGGCTATCCTCCATCGAGTATTTGGACACTTGTGGCCCAGGGTTTCCCTGCCCCATTGTAGTGGGACCCGCCACCGGGAGATTCGGCAGTCCAGCCAAAAGTTAATTGACTATTGGTGATCCCAATGGTGGATGGGCTGTAAAATCCTGCCCATGGTTTGCAGCATGCAGGTTCCACATGACATTGATTTCAACTGTCCTGTTATCATCAGATAACTCAAAGGATTCTGATATTTGAATAATTAAAAATAGTCTTAAATCAAGCATATAAAAAGACAAGATGGGATAGACCACAAACAGATCTAATAATTCAAAACTGGCATCCCTAAGGTGCAGTGAACCAACAGAAGCAACAGAATTGTACGCAGGAACAAACTGCAATCTCAAAGCCCAAAATCCCCACTCCACCATTACCAACAAGCTGGGGAATCAACCCTGATTCAATGAAGCGTGCTGGAGGACATGCCAGCGGCAACACCAAGCATACCGATAAATGAGGTGTCAACCTGGTGAAGCTACAATACAAGAATGCCAAACAGCAGAAGCAGAAAGCGCAAGACAGAGCTAAGCGATCCCACAACCAACCGATCAGATCTAAGTTCTGCATTCCTGCCATTACATTTCTGAATGGTGGTTGTCAATCAAACAAATAACAGAAGGAGGAGGCTCCTCAAATATTCCCATCCTCAATGATGAAGAGCCCAGCATGTCAGTGCAAAAGACAAGGCTGAAGCATTCGCAACGATCTTCAGCCAGAAGCGCCGAATGGATAATCCATCTCGATTTCCTTCGAAGGTTCCATTAACATTAGTGGGATACTCCGTCCATTAACAGCAATGGGATACTCCGTCCATTAACAGCAGTGGGATACTCCGTCCATTAACAGCAATGGGATACTCCGTCCATTAACAGCAGTGTGATACTCCGTCCATTAACAGCAGCGGGATACTCCGTCCATTAACAGCAGCGGGATACTCCGTCCATTAACAGCAATGGGATACTCCGTCCATTAACAGCAATGGGATACTCCGTCCATTAACAGCAGCGGGATACTCCGTCCATTAACAGCAGCGGGATACTCCGTCCATTAACAGCAGTGTGATACTCCGTCCATTAACAGCAGCGGGATACTCCGTCCATTAACAGCAGCGGGATACTCCGTCCATTAACAGCAATGGGATACTCCGTCCATTAACAGCAATGGGATACTCCGTCCATTAACAGCAATGGGATACTCATCCATTAACAGCAATGGGATACTCCGTCCATTAACAGCAGTGTGATACTCCATCCATTAACAGCAGTGTGATACTCCATCCATTAACAGCAGTGTGATACTCCATCCATTAACAGCAGTGTGATACTCCATCCATTAACAGCAGTGTGATACTCCGTCCATTAACAGCAGTAGGATACTCATCCATTAACAGCAGTGGGATACTCCGTCCATTAACAGCAGTGGGATACTCCGTCCATTAACAGCAGTGGGATACTCCGTCCATTAACATTAGTGGGATACTCCGTCCATTAACAGCAGTGGGATTCTCCGTCCATTAACAGCAGTGGGACACTCCGTCCATTAACAGCAGTGGGATACTCCGTCCATTAGCAGCAGCGGGATACTCCGTCCATTAACATTAGTGGGATACTCTGTCCATTAACAGCAGTGGGATACTCCGTCCATTAACAGCAGTGGGATACTCCGTCCATTAACAGCAGTGGGATACTCCCTCCATTAACAGCAGCGGGATTCTCCGTCCATTAACAGCAGCGGGATACTCCGTCCATTAACAGCAGTGGGATACTCCGTCCATTAACAGCAGCGGGATACTCCGTCCATTAACAGCAGTGGGATACTCCGTGCATTAACAGCAGTGGGATACTCCGTCCATTAACATTAGTGGGACACTCCGTCCATTAACAGCAGTGGGATACTCCGTCCATTAACAGCAGAGGGATTCTCCGTCCATTAACAGCAGTGGGATACTCCGTCCATTAACATTAGTGGGACACTCCGTCCATTAACAGCAGTGGGATACTCCGTCCATTAACAGCAGTGGGATACTCCGTCCATTAACAGCAGTGGGATACTCCGTCCATTAACATTAGTGGGACACTCCGTCCATTAACATTAGCGGGATACTCCGTCCATTAACAGCAGTGGGATACTCCGTCCATTAACAGCAGTGGGATACTCCGTCCATTAACAGCAGTGGGATACTCCGTCCATTAACAGCAGTGGGATTCTCCGTCCATTAACAGCAGTGGGATACTCCGTCCATTAACAGCAGTGGGATACTCCGTCCATTAACAGCAGTGGGATACTCCGTCCATTAACAGCAGTGGGATACTCCGTCCATTAACAGCAGTGGGATACTCCGTCCATTAACAGCAGTGGGATACTCCGTCCATTAACATTAGTGGGATACTCCGTCCATTAACAGCAGTGGGATTCTCCGTCCATTAACAGCAGTGGGATTCTCCGTCCATTAACAGCAATGGGATACTCCGTCCATTAACAGCAGTGGGATTCTCCGTCCATTAACAGCAGCGGGATACTCCGTCCATTAACAGCAGTGGGATACTCCGTCCATTAACAGCAGTGGGATACTCCGTCCATTAACAGCAATGGGATACTCCGTCCATTAACAGCAGTGGGATACTCCGTCCATTAACAGCAGCGGGATACTCCGTCCATTAACAGCAGTGGGATACTCCGTCCATTAACAGCAGTGGGATACTCCGTCCATTAACAGCAGCGGGATACTCCGTCCATTAACAGCAGCGGGATACTCCGTCCATTAACAGCAGTGGGATACTCCGTCCATTAACAGCAATGGGACACTCCGTCCATTAACAGCAGCGGGATACTCCATCCATTAACAGCAGCGGGATACTCCGTCCATTAACAGCAGCGGGATACTCCGTCCATTAACATTAGCGGGATACTCCGTCCATTAACATTAGCGGGATACTCCGTCCATTAACAGCAGTGGGATACTCCGTCCATTAACAGCAGCGGGATACTCCATCCATTAACAGCAGTGGGACACTCCGTCCATTAACAGCAGTGGGATTCTCCGTCCATTAACAGCAGTGTGATACTCCGGTCCTGCTGCAGTGATTGGGTGATTTGGCTGAGCATTGGATTCTCTGTTCTGAGTAGTAGCGGTCACGAGGCGGACAGGCAATGGAGAATTCGGCCCTCATTACCCTTGGTTCAAACATGTAAAAAAGAGCTAAGTTGCAGAGGTGAGGTGAGAGTGACTGCCCTTGACATCAAGGCAGCATTTGACCGAGTATGGCATCAAGGAGCCCTGGTTAAACTAGAGTTAGGGAATCAGGGGCGAACTCTCTGCTGATTGAAATCATACCTATCACACAGGAAATTGGTTGCGCTTATTGGAGATCAATCGCCTCAGTCCAAGAATATCTCTGCACGAGTTCCTCAGGGTAGAGTCCGAGGCCCAACCAGCTGCTTCCCTCCATCATAAAGACAGCAGTGGGGACTTTTGCTCATGATTGCACAATGTTCAGCACCATTCCCAACTCATCAGACACTGAAGTAGTCCATGTCCAATTGGATTTAAATTCTATGAGCTGCTTTTCCCTATCCCCAATCCCTACAATTTCTAAACTTTGTCCTGTTATTAAACTTTCGGTAAAAATCTCTTGACTGTGTTCATTCAGTCCTTAAAACAGTCTACAAGTGAAAAAAAAACACAAATCCATAGAATTCATACAGTGCAAAAGGAGGCCATTCAGTCTTCACCCAAAGAGCATCCTACTTAGGCCCACTCCCCCGTCCTATACCTCCGTAGCCCCATCTAACCTGCACATCATTGGACACTAAGGGGCAATTTACCATGGCCAATTCACCTAAACCGCACATCTTTGGACTGTGGGAGGAAACCGCAGCACCTGGAGGAAGCCCACGCAGACACAGGGAGAATGTGCAAACTCCATACAGTCACCCGAGGTGGGAATTGAATCCAGGCTCTTGGCACTATGAGGCAGCAGTGCTAACCACTGTGCCAGCATACTTCCCCCAAAATCATCACCTTTGACTGCAAAATACTGATAGAGATGAGATTTGAATGTGGATTGCATGGGCTTCCAGATCACTTTCGGGTAACAGCTTGATATTTTCTAGCACATCACAAGTGAAGCTTCCTGCTTGGACTGTTGCAACAAGTGTTCATCCATCAGCTTCTGGGAAGGTCCAGACAGCTATGTGCCTGCCTGGCAAACATGCCAGAAAAGAGGGCCCATGACCAACTTCACCAGTTCCATGTAATAGCCAACAAAGTATTAAAAACACCCAATTTTTAATATATAAATAAGCATTGTTTGCCAGTTAATGTTATGTATATCCAGTAGCTCACTTGTACTTGTCTACAGCTTCATCACCGTAACATTGCAGCAAACATACTCTAGTCGTTCCAAGAAATTACCAATTTATGGAACATTAAAGCAGCATGTCAAGTTGATTGTATAAACATTGCATTAATTATTTTAGTTCTTATCAATGACTGCTAAAGGAAGACCATTCTGAATCATTGGGAAAGGATATAGCATCAGCAACTTAGCTTACTCAAGTAAGCAATTAAAACCCTTGATTTGCAAAATGCAATTTTGTTTACCCAAAGTAAATGATTCAAAATAGCAGATATTAAAAAAAAGGGAGCTTACTTTTCCCAGTATCAATCTGAAAACAAATGACTGAGCAATTTCATTTTTGCATAGACTTGTGCAATAATACATCCGTTATTAGTATGGGCAACAATGGCTTACAAGCTTCAACCCTGTATTATTTTCAATGAGGGACTCACATTCCATGATTAGAGGAAAATTAGTCGTTTAAAACAAAAATCTTCTCCATGGTCAGCAGCTTCTTGTACATCTACCAAATCAATTCATTTTAAACTAGTGTGGGGTTTCAGATGTGTCGACTAAAACAAAAGTGTCATCTGATTTTTGTGGGGAATCAGTAGTGCAGATGGGAATTGACTAACTGAAAACATGACAGGATTCCAAAAGTACAAGAGGAATCGTATAGATGAAATCATGTCGTATAGATGAAACCTACGAGGGAACAAGCGGTCCTAGATCTTGTCCTGTGTAATGAGACAGGATTGATTCATGATCTCATAGTTAGGGATCCTCTCGGAAGGAGCAATCACAATATGGTGGAATTTAAAATACAGATGGAGGGTGAGAAAGTACAATCAAATATTAGTGTTTTGTGTTTAAACAAAGGAGATTACAATGGGATGAGAGAAGAACTAGCTAAGGTAAACTGGGAGCAAAGACTTTATGGTGGAACAGTGGAGAACCTTCCAAGCGATTTTTCACAGTGCTCAGCAAAGGTTTATACCAACAAAAAGGAAGGACGGTAGAAAGAGGGAAAATCGACCATGGATATCTAAGGAAATAAAGGAGAGTATCAAATTGAAGGAAAAAACATATAAAGTGGCAAAGATTGGTGGGAGACAAGAGGACTGGGAAACCTTTAGGGGGCAACAGAAAGCTACTAAAAAAGCTATAAAGAAGAGTAAGATAGAGTATGAGAGTAAACTTGCTCAGAATATAAAAACAGACAGTAAAAGTTTTTACAAATATATAAAACAAAAAAGAATGGCTAAGGTAAATATTGGTCCTTTAGAGGATGAGAAGGGAGTTTTAATAATGGGAGATGAGGAAATGGCTGAGGAACTGAACAGCTTTTTGGGTCGGTCTTCACAGTGGAAGACACAAATAACATGCCAGTGACTGATAGAAATGAGGCTATGACAGGTGAGGACCTTGAGAGGATTGTTATCACTAAGGAGTAGTGATGGGCAAGCTAATGCGGCTAAAGGTAGACAAGTCTCCTGGCCCTGATGGAATGCATCCCAGAGTGCTAAAAGAGATGGCTAGGGAAATTGCAGATGCACTAATGATGATTTACCAAAATTCACTAGACTCTGGGGTGGTCCCGTTGGATTGGAAATTAGCAAACGTGACACCACTGTTTAAAAAAGGAGGTAGGCAGAGAGCAGGAAATTATAGGCCAGTGAGCTTAACTTCGGTAGTAGGGAAGATGCTGGAATCTATCATTAAGGAAGAAATAGCGAGGCGTCTGGATAGAAATTGTCCCATTGGGCAGACGCAGCATGGGTTCATAAAGGGTAGGTCGTGCCTAACTAATTTAGTGGAATTTTTTGAGGACATTACCAGTGCAGTAGATAACGGGGAGCCAATGGATGTGGTTTATCTGGATTTCCAGAAAGCCTTTGACAAGGTGCCACACAAAAGGTTGCTGCATAAGATAAAGATGCATGGCATTAAGGGTAAAGTAGTAGCATGGAAGAGGATTGGTTAATTAATAGAAAGCAAAGAGTGTGGGTTAATGGGTGTTTCTCTGGTTGGCAATCAGTAGCTAGTGGTGTCCCTCAGGGATCCGTGTTGGGCCCATAATTGTTCACAATTTACATAGATCATTTGGAGTTGGGGACCAAGGGCAATGTGTCCAAGTTTGCAGATGACACTAAGATGAGTGGCAAAGCGAAAAGTGTAGAGGATACTGGAAGTCTGCAGAGGGATTTGGATAGGTTAAGTGAATGGGCTAGGGTCTGGCAGATGGAATACAATGTTGACAAATGTGAGGTTATCTATTTTGGTAGGAATAACAGCAAACGGGATTATTATTTAAACGATAAAATATTAAAGCATGCCACTGTGCAGAGAGACCTGGGTGTGCGAGTCCATGATTCACAGAAAGTTGGTTTACAGGTGCAACAGGTGATTAAGAAGGCAAATGGAATTTTGTCCTTCATTGCTAGAGGGATGGAGTTTAAGACTAGGGAGGTTATGTTGCAATTGTATAAGATGTTAGTGAGGCCACACCTGGAGTATTGTGTTCAGTTTTGGTCTCCTTACTTGAGAAAGGACATACAGGCACTGGAGGGTGTGCAGAGGAGATTCACTTGGTTAATCCCAGATCTGAAGGGGTTGGATTATGAGGAGAGGTTGAGTAGACTGGGACTGTACTCGTTGGAATTTAGAAGGATGAGGGGGGGATCTTATAGAAACATTTAAAATTATGAAGGGAATAGATAGGATAGATGCGGGCAGGTTGTTTCCACTGGCGGGTGAAAGCAGAACTAGGGGACATAGCCTCAAAATAAGGGGAAGTACATTTAGGACTGAGTTTAGGAGGAACTTCTTCACCCAAAGGGTTGTGAATCTGTGGAATTCCCTGCCCAGTGAAGCAGTTGAGGCTCCTTCGTTAAATGTTTTTAAGGTAAAGATAGATAGTTTTTTGAAGAATAAAGGGATTAAGGGTTATGGTTTTCGGGCCAGAAAGTGGAGCTGAGTCCACAAAAGATCAGCCATGATCTCATTGAATGGCGGAGCAGGCTCGAGGGGCCAGATGGCCTACTCCTGCTCCTAGTTCTTATGTTCTTATGTTCTTTCTAAATCACTAGAAAATTGTGTCCAATGACATGCGGTATCATACGTAGGTATAATATTTTCAATGCTATGTGCTCTGGCTGTCCCTACACCGTGGGTTGTTTGTCGGGCGTAGTGATTTCTAACTTCCTCTTTGAAAGTTAAACACTTACAGGAAGTACAATGGTTATGAGCACGGTTTATTTTCTCGGCTACACATTTCTGCTACCGGACATATTTACTTAGAATCTTAAATAAGTGCCACTTGATAACTTTTGAACTATTCATTTTCAGCCATTCACAGCTTAAAGCAAACTCAACCGTTTTACTTAGTGATTATGTTTTGCCTATTGTTTTGAAATACTTTGGGCTGGATTCTCCACACCACAACGCTGAAATCGCGGCCGGCGCCAGGGCAGAGAATCCAGTTTGACGCCAAAATCAGCCTGCTGCCGGTTCAGCGATTCTCCGGGCACCGGGGAGTACGTCACGCTGCCGGGGACCATTGCCAGAGGCCGACTCCGGGACATCCTCTGCCCCCCCCCCGACCGACCGAGTTCCCGATGGCGTGGAACTAACCTAGTATTGCCGGTCGAGATACACGCGTGGCAGATGCAGATTCAGTCTGCAGCCACCCTGGTCGGGGGTGGGCCGATCGGAGGGGTCTCTTTTTCGGGTCCAGCTCCATGGTCTGAATCCACCATGGAGCACACGTGGCCGCTGGAGGCCGCCACCGTGCGCATGTGCGGCCTCTGACCCGGACGTGCGGGGGCCCGTATCTGCAGCAAAAGCTGTGACATTCACTCCGTGTCCCTACTAGCCCCCTGCAGGTCTGGGAATTCATGCCCCTTCAATCGAGGACTTCCAGGAGTTTAACTCCATCGTTTGACGCTGGCGTTGGGACATAGTCTCAATAATGGAGAATCCAGCCCTTTAAATTTTGTGAGATCCAGTGTTAAAGGTCAATAGAACGATCAACATTCTGGGGGTTACCACCAAATAAAAACTGTGCTGAACTAACCAGATAAATACTATGGCCAAAACAAAGGTTCAGTGGCTAGGAATCCTGTGATGAGTTACTCGACTCCAAAGCCTATCCACTATTTACAAGGTGAAGTCAGGAGTCTGATGCAACCATTTGCCTGGATGAGTGCGAATCCACCAACATTCAAGAAGATTGACACCATCCAGGACAAATCAGCCAGCTTGATTGGCACCCCATACACAAACATTCAGCCCCTCCACCATCGAAACTTGTGTACCATCTGCAAGATGCACTTCAGGAACTCACCAAGGCTCCTGAGACATCAGGCTGGTTTCTTCGCCCACCCTGCCACATTTCTGCCTCGTCCCGCCAGCAGGGTTCTCCGTCAAGCTGGCCAGTTAGTGGGGTATCCCATTGTGGGGCAGCCCCACGCCATCTGGAAACCCCCCGGGCGCCAGCAAAATGGAGCATCCCACCGGCGGAAAATCCCACCCATGATCTTCCACACCCATGATGGCTACCAAATCAAAGGACAAGGGCAGCAGATACCTGGGAACACCATCACCAAGTCCCTCTCCGAGTCACTCACCATCCTGGCTTGGAAACATATCACCATTCCTTCACTGTCGCTGGGTCAAAATCCTGGACCCCTCTCCCTTACAGCGCTGTGGGTATACCTGCACTGAATTTATGGATGGGAAATAAATGCTGGCCTAGCCAGCAAAGCTCTCATCCCATAAATGATTTTACAAAATCACAGATGAGGTCATTTTCCAATGACATGTTCCCAAGCTCGAAGTAAACATACATGTGCATGCTATTTTCACTCCAGAGAATAAGGGTGGCTGGTGTTGGGACCTCCATCTCCCGATGAAAGTCTGTGATAGGAACAGGGACAGGTGGATGCCAAGTTCGGCAGTTTGGAAGAGCCATCTCCTTTCATTAGGACATCTAGTGGATGACTGTTGGCCCCTAAACCTCACTCCTCATCTGCCTTAATCCCCACCCAACTACCATGTCTTCTCTATTGCCACTCCTATCTTTCATTACCCCTACTATCTCCTATTCTCCCATACCTCCATGTACTTCATAGCCCCTCAAAGCTCCAATGCCTCCTGGCATTTTGATGGCGGATTTCAATGATGTTAAATTTTTTTTACAGGCATCAATGACCAAAAGAATCAGGTATGCTTTCTCTTCAAGGACGTCTGGGCGGGATTCTTCCCGCTCGGGGCCGGGCCGGAGAATCCCCGCAACCAGGCCACGCCGCCCTGATGCCTGCACGCAATTCTCCGTGGAGCGGAGAATCGGCGCTGGCGCATTTGGTGCGCCGCCAGTCGCGGGCCGTCGCTTCTCGGCCCGGGATGGGCCAAGTGGCCGCTCTAAAAAGGCAGGGTCGAGGGGACGGCCTCCGATGGGGCCTGGTCCGCGATCGGGACCCACCAATCGGCGGGCCGGCCTCTCACTCCCCGGGCCTATTTTCTTCCGCACCGGCCCCTGAACTCCCGCGTCATGTTGCGTCGGGGCCGGCGCGTTGAGGGAGGCCACCGCGCATGCACGGGTTTGTGCCGCCGCCACTGCGCATGCTCGGATCCCGCGGCACACAGTTCGCACTAGGATGGGAGGCTGGAGTGGCATGAACCACTCCAGTGCTGTGCTTGTCCCCTGTAGGGGCCAGAATTGGTACTCCCAGTGGCCCGTTCACGCCGTGGACACTCTGCCGCCGAATGAGAGAATCCCACCCCATATCTGGGCACCAGGAAGCAACTTGGTGCCCAACACAAAATGGTGCTCTCGTATTTGGATTATGCAGCTATGATGTACTTCAGAGAACAATGAGAGGAAGAGGCTTTGTACACTATGGAAACAGTTTCGCTGCTGCTGATGTCGTTTTATTTCTTTAGTCTATTAAGACTTCCAGGCTCTTTATTTTGCAGCTGCCCTTTCACTAAAGAAAGGATACAGAAGTCATCCTTCCATAGGATCAAACTGTTTTGAATTTATGTCAGAAAACTTTTATTTTCTCTATCATTTTCCTTTCATGCAGTTTTGATTGATCTGTCGTTTGGATGCTTGGCACCAAACATTCATCAATTCCTTCGGAGCATTTTCCTCTCTGGAACAATGACCAGCTTTGAAGTTCGTTAGTGCTTGATGTACTTTTCAAAGCTGTCTTACAATTATATCATAAGAGAATACAACCAGCCATCCAGGATTTTGGGCAGGATTCTCCGTAGGCTGATGCTGACATCACAAAACGCAGGTGCCGATTTGACGCCAAATCGCAATTCTCCATCACGTCGACAGAAGCATCAATGTGATCCGGAACGCACATGAAGTACACACCGCTTGCATGTAACTAACAGGTCCGACCCGGTATTCTCCGATGGGCCGAGTCCCTGACAGCGCAGTTCACTTGTGCTTTTAAAAATCAGGAAACCAGCATCGTGGCTGCTGAGGGAGAGAAAGGGAGTGCAGAAAGTGTCCAGAATCGCCATAATTTACTGACAGTTGTGCCGCTGGCCAGGGGCTTCTGTCAGGGTCGGGGGATGGTGGGTGAGTAGAGGAGGATGGCTTGGAGGTGGGTTGTGGCACCAGAGTGGACAGGCACAGAGCACCATTGCCACAGCTGGAAAAGGCAGGCATGCAGCTTCACACACTGCTGACAGCCCACTGTGAACTTAGTGCCATTAGTCGTATAGGTGTCCCCTCAGGCCATCTGGTTCACTAATGTCCTTCAGGGAAGGAAATCTGCCATCCTTACCTAGTCTGGCCCTACATGTGACTCCAGACCCACAGCAATGTGGTTGACTCATAATTGCCCCTTCAAGCGCGATTAGGGATGGGCAATAAATGCTGGCACAGCCTGCGATTCCCACGTCCCATGAACAAAAACAAACAGTGCCATCTTATTGGCTGGGATGAGTGTGCGTGGGGATTGTAATGTGTATATGGGGCTGCAGCTTGTCAGCCTGCCAAGAGCCAGTCACGGACACGGCAAATCTCACACTGTTTTTCATTGGAATCGATTGTGTTCCACATGGCACCAGTGCTAGCCCCTTCACAGTCGCTGAATCGATCTAGGTTCACCGCCACTTTTGCTGTCATGAAAGTCCACGAGTTCTGACCTGGCGTCAACACTTAGCACTGGAATCTCCATTCCAGCGGCTAATTGCCGGCTGAAATTGAGAATTCGTGGGCGTTTTACGACGCTAAAATTGGCGCTGAACCTTCACCGATTCCAGGACTTTGGACAAAGAGCAAAGACAATGGTTTTAATCACAGAATTAATAAGACACAGCAGGAGGCCATTTGGTCCTTCATGTCTGCACCAGCCCTCTGAATGAACAATTCACATAATGCTATTCCCCCACCTTCTCTCATAACTATAATAATAATAATCTTTATTGTCACAAGTAGGCTTACATTAACATTGCAATGAAGTTACTGTGAAAATCCCCTCATCGCCACATTCCAGCGCCTGTTCGGGTACAGAGAGGAAGAATTCATAATGTCCCATTCACCTAACAAGCATGTCTTTCGGGACTTGTGGGAGAAAACTAGAGCAACCCTGCACATCCTTTATTTTCAGATAACAACTTAATCCCTTTTGAATGCTTCCATTGAACCGGCCTCCACCACACTCTCAGGCAGTGCATTCCGGCCCCTAGCTCAATTGGCTAAGTGATGCAAAGCAAGGCCAGCAGTGCGATTTGATTTCCATACTGGCTTCTCAACCTTGCACCTCGCCTGAGGTGTGGTGATCCTCAGGTTAAATCACTACCAGTCAGCTCTCCCCGTCAAAAGGGGAAAGCAGCCTATGGTCATCTGGAACTATGGTGATTTTACCTTTATTCCAGACCCTAATCACTCGCTGCGTGAAAAGTTTTCCTCATATCACTATTGATTCTTTTATGAATTGCTTTAAATCTGTGCACTCTCATTCTCACTCCTTTCATGAGTGTGAACAGTTTCTCCCTATCTACTCTTGCCAGACACCTCATGATCTTGAATACTTCTAGCAAATGTCCTCTCAACCTTCTCTTCACAAAGGAAAACAGTCCCACCTGTGACATTATACAAATATTCAGCATGTGAAGAGTTAATTTATGTTAAGCCTAGCCACTAGAGCTAAGGAACAGCACTATAAATTGCACTGGCTCATAAGCGAAGGGGAAGAAATTAGGCTGGAGCTGACAAAGGTAAGATTCATAGTGTATTGCAGAGTTAGTTTTTTAATATAAATTTAGAGTACCCAATTAATTTTTTCTAATAAAAGGGGCAATTTAGCGTGGCCAATCCACCCATCCTGCATATCTTGCGGTTGTGGGGGCGAAACCCACGCAAACATGGGGAGAATGTGCAAACTCCACATGGACAGTGATCCAGAGCCGGGATCGAACCTGGGACCTTGGTGCTGTGAGGCAGCTGTGGTAACCACTGCGCCACCATGCTGCCCCTCTGCAGAGTTAGTTAATATAAAATAGTTATAATTAGTAGATCGAGATAGTGTTCGTGAGTGTAGTTTAATTCTTATATGTATGTTTGCTATTCAGAATAAGTATTTAGTAGTTTTAATAAAGTTTTCATAAAATTCGTTTAGTTCTTCAAAAGAGCTTTGTGATCACTAATCCTTCCATCCTGGAAACCCCTCACAAAGATCACCACAGCAACTTCTCCAAATATCTTCATAACTAAAGTTCTTCATCTCAGTAACCATTCTCATGAATATTTTCTGTACCATCTCCAGCCATTGCCTTCACACCCTTCCTAAAGTGCAGTGCAGAGAACCAGACTCTACCCAAGGTAAGGCCAAACCAGTGACTTATACAAGTTCAACATAACCTTCTTGCTCTTGTACTCTATACCCCTTTCAATGATTTAATCATAGAATCGCTACAGTGCAGAAGGAGGCCATTCGACCCATCGAGTCTGCAGCGACCCTCCGAAAGAGCACCCTAACTCGGCCCAATCTCCTGCCCAATCCCTGTAACTCCACCTAACCTTTGGACAGTTCTGGTTTGTACACCCTGCCAATTTAGTTTAACCCCTCTGCAATAGCACTAGCAAAATGCCCCGCAAGGAATTCCTGGCTATATTCAAGTGCCACCAGTCCGGGGTCTGAAAAGGTCCCATCTCTCCCAGAGCCGGTCCCAAGTCCCAGTGACCTAAAACCTTCCTTCCCGTACTATCTTTCCAGCCAAGCATCCATCTGCATTATGCTTCTATTTCTGTACTCGCACATGGTACTGGGAATGAAATCTACTTTTGAGGACCTGCTAGTTAGTTTTCTACCTAGTTCCCCAAATTCAGACTGCAGCACCACATCTCTGTTTCTGTCTACGTCATTGGTACCAATGTGGACCACAACTGCTGGCTGTTCACCCTTCCCTCTCAGGATTTTCGGCTGCCGCTCAATTACATGATTGTCCTTGGCTCCGGTAGCCATAGAAACACTGAACTATTCCCCTAAATATTGAATACCTATCACCATTGCAGACTTCCTTGTACCCTGCTGTAGAGCTGGTCCACCCATGGACTTGGCTCTGGCTGTACTCCCTAGATGAACTATTTTTCCCCATCTGTATTCAGAACTGAAACCTTGTTGGAGAGTGGGATACACACGGGGACTTCTGCTTTATCTGTCTGTTCCTTTTAGACTGCCACCCATTCCATCTCTCGCTGCCGACTATTAGCTGCGGGTGAGCACATCTGAAAGCCTGCTATCCAAGTAGATCTCAGCCTCATGGATGCACCTCATGGGCTCATGAATGCCCCATGGAAGAATGGGGGCATAGATTTAAGGTAAGGGGCAGGAGGTGCAGAGGGGATGTGAGGAAACCTATTTACCCAGAGGGTGGTGGGAGTTTGAAAAATCGTTGCCTGAAAAGGGTGGTGGAGGCAGAGATCCCCACAACATTTAAGAATTTAAATGTGCGCTTGCGATCCCAAGGCATACAAAGCTATGGGCCACGTGCTGGAAAATTGGATTAGAATGGTTAGGTAGTTTTGATTGGCGCAGACGCAATGCGCCGAAGGGCCTTTTCGGTGCTGTATGATTTTAGGGCTCTATGGCCTCAGTGATGCCAGCTGCTGCTCAAGTTACAAAATCTGGAGCTCAAGTTGGACAATAAAAATACTAATAATAACCTTTATTGTCACAAGTAGGCTTATATTAACACTGCAAATTAGGTTACTGCGAAAATCCCTGAGTCCCCAAATTTCGGCACCTGTTCGGGTACACAGAGGGAGAATTCAGAATGTCCAATTCACCCAACAGCAGGTCTTTCGGGACTTGTGGGGGGGAAACCGGAGCACCCGGAGAAAACCCACGCAGACACGGGGAGAACGTGCAGACTCCGCAGATACAGCGACCCAACCATGGAATCGGATCTGGGACTCTGGCGCTGTGAAGCAACAGTGTTAACCACTGTGCTACTTTGTCAAACTAGCCACAGCATACCCTGCTTGCGTCTCAGCCCAGGAACCATCGGGGCATGACGATCCAGGTCTGCGCTGCAGATTTTAAACTCCTGCCAAATAGTTCCTATTGAGCCAGCCTCCATCTACTCAATAGGGCAACTCATATTCCATGACCCGTGGCCCTCATGGTCGGCGTAACACTACTCATTAATACTGACCATGTGACCAACATTAAGTACACGCTACTAGTGGTAATACACCTTACTTAAGAATAAAAGAAAAGCTTCGCCGGCTATTCATTTGTTCTTGTCCCCAATATTTAATTGCAGGAAATTTCTGCTCTTCCGGTGTTGAATGCTGGACCAGCTGTCAGGTTATTGAAGGCGAGTGGCCTTTAGGGCAGCACGGTAGCACAAGTGGATAGTACTGTGGCTTCACAGCGCCGGGGTCCCAGGTTCTATTCCCCACTGGGTCACTGTCTGTGGGGCGTATGCATGTTCTCCCCATGTCTGTGTGGGTTTCCTCCGGGTTCTCTGGTTTCCTCCCACAATCCAAAGACATGCAGGTTAGGTGGATTGGCCATGCTAAATTGCCCTTAGTGACCAAAAAGGTTAGGAGGGGGTTATTGGGTTACGGGGATACGGTGGAAGTGAGGGCTTAAGTGGGTCGGTGCAGACTCGATGGGCCGAATGGCCTACTTCTGCACTGTATGCTCTATGAGTGAAGGATCATGGCAGGTGCTGGTGAGGTAGAGTTGGGTGTCATCAGCATATATATGAAAACTGCAACGGTGTTTCCTGATGATGTTGCTGACAGGTAAGCATGTCATAAAAATATTACTCGTTCAATTTTTGTTATCGTCAAGAATAATTTCTGGGTTAGAATTATGTATCCTTCTCTGAGCAATAAAACAACATGAGCTGCTCATAGCTATAAACTGCGTTAATCTCACTAATAAATCCAAATGGGAAGTGAGCCAAGGCCCCAAAAGAGTGATCAAATTCACTGCTTATATGTCAACATTTCCTCAGGCTTCATGTCATTTATAATGAAAACGTGTTTACGTGCACAAAACCTTCTGTGTCAGCAATTTACTTATATGCTGATTCACAGCTGTGGTTGAGATTTAGTCAGATTGAGAATGGCACCTAAGACAATGTTAGGCAATATCTAATGTGCCAGTGAAAGGAGCTTCAATGAAATGTGGAGCACTCTGCTTGCTGGTAAGCAATGATAAGGCATTGCATTTTAACTTTAAATTCTATTTATTGAAGCTATCATTGTCGACAGAAGAAAACAGGAAATAACAGCTGATGTTTTGATCAGATAAGCTTAAGTAAAATGCGCACAGAGACATAAAATTATTGGAATTTTACCACACAATTGGAGGCCATACAGCCCATTGTATCTTCCTGATCTCTGAAAGTGTTACTCACAATTCTTTCCTCATACCCTTTTCATATTTTTCTCTTCAATGGTTTTAAATATCCGCCATTAGTTCAAGCCATTTCCCAACACACTTCTGAAAGAATGATTTCTCCTGTTCTTTTTGTGATGATCTTAAATTTAATTGGTCATTCACTGACTAGTGAAAATACTGGTAAAAGCAAGGCCCATAAAATTGGGCACGATGGCCCTGCATTTGCATGTGTCCACTCCAGCAATGCAAGGGCACCTGAGCTGGTGCCAGTGATTATTCCTGACTTCTCCAGAGTATTTGGGTCAGGAGAGATCACCTCACTCACATGGCAGTGATGGGCACCCGAGTTATCAGGATGTGCTGGGTACACGAGTAAATATTGCTGTTCCAATCAGGCAATGGTACTATATCTGGGGTTTTGCAGGCTCGGCCCATCCCCCACCCCTAATACCCACATAGCCACCAACACATTAGAATTTGTAATTTGCATTTTTACACAAATGATTAGCTAATATTCCCAATCTCCCCAAAAGTAGCCTAAAACAGCGAATACAATGGAAGACAAAATTGTAGCAGTAATAATAGCGAATGGATCACAGGAATTCTCATGGATCAGTTAATAGGTATGTAATCCAAAATATCATGCAGTGAACAGTCAAAGGCAAAGAGGCAGGGTCCACAGAACTCACATGACAAAGCAAATTCTGAGAAGGAGAATGAAGATCATGAGTTTGAACACATTATGCGAGCCACAAGGAGCTTTAGTCCTGCTGAAGATTCAATTTAACTCTGCAATACTAGATGGTTGCAATTCAACTTGATGTGGGGCAAATTGGTTAAAATATTATCTTGATTCAAGAAGTGGTGAGAATTGATACAGAATTAAGGAATATAATTCTTTAGGAACAGCTTAAGTGCCTCTCTATATCTCTGCCTCACTTTCACTTTCCTCCTTTAATGATATTCCTTAAAAGCTACCTTATTGACCAAACCTTTGGTCATCTGACCATATGTTTCTCCAATTGGTAAGATTTTGGAGTCTGTTATTAAAGATGACATTGCGAAGTACTTGGAAGTGCATGGTAAAATAGGACTGAGTCAGCACGGCTTTGTCAAAGGGAGGTCGTATCTGACAAATCTGTTAGAGTTCTTTGAGGAGGTAACAAGGAAGTTAAACAACCAGTGGACGTGATTTATTTAGATTTCCAGAAGGCCTTTGACAAGGTGCGGCATAGGAGACTGTTAAATAAGTTAAGAGCTCATGGTGTTCAGGGTAAGATCCTGGCATGGATAGAGGATTGGTTGACTGACAGAAGGCAGAGAATCGGGATAAAGGGGTCTTTTTCAGGAAGGCAGCCGGCGACTTGTGGTGTGCCTCAGGGGTCTGTGTTGGGACTATAACTGTTTACAATATAAACAATACAAAGTCTGGTCAGGCTACTACAAGGTCACCAGTCAGATCAGTATAGTGTCAACCCACAGCTGAATATGTATAGCAGTTCTATAGTTGAATAAAACGGTGTTGGATCTTCTCCAGTGTTAGACGTCTGTTTCTAACTTCCTTGCATCGACTGCAGTCCACATCGAACCAACCAGCCTAACACATCATGGTACCAGAGTGGTACTGATCTTGATGGACCTACCTTGAGTGAATCAGCATTCACCAGCAAGCAGTCATCCAGCAAAATGGAAAACATCCAGCCTCCTCTGCAACTCCGTATCTCCAACAGCCTCGGCGCCAACTGGAAAATCTTCAAGCAAAAGTTCCCCTTGCACATCGAGGCCTCCGACCTTGAGGCAGCATCGGATGCCAGAAAGATCGCGCTATTTCTCTCCACTGCGGGGGATCACGCCATCCATATCTACAACTCCCTTACATTCGCCGACGGTGAAGACAAAACAAAATTCAAAACAGTCCTGCTGAAGTTCAACAGCCACTGCAACATTGAGGTGAATGAGAGCTTTAAACGGTACATCTTCCCGCAGAGGCTTCAGTGTAAGGATGAACCTTTTCAGTCCTTCTTGACCCATCTCCGCATCCTAGCGCAGTCATGTAACTATGACTCGACGGCTGATTCTATGATCCGGGATCAGATCGTTTTCGAGGTCCACTCCGACTCCCTGCTGCAGCAGCTCCTTAAAATCAAACAGTTGACCCTCTCTGTCGCTATTGAGACGCGCGTTGTCCATGAGCATGCCAAGAATCGTTACTCCCACATCAGAGCGTCAGAAACTGCAAAGCTGGCCTCCCATGAGGCGGAAAGGGTGCAGGCAATTGCACAGATACAGGGCCTGAGCATCGAGGAGAGTGGCCGTTTCGCGTGCTTTTCCCTGATCCCTACGCATGCGCGCCACGAGCGAGTGGACGACAAGACCGACAACCCGACTGCGCAGGCGCGTACGTCGACCAACCGCTCTGCACATGCGTGATGGCGCACGGAACACGCTGACGTCAGCGTCATGACGTGTCCAAATTGTGGCTCTGCCCACTTAAAGCGGCAATGTCCGGCAAAAGGACGCCGATGTCTCCAGTGTGGCAAACTTGGCCACACGCACCCCTTTGCAGATCTGCTCCACCGCTCAGCAGCCAGCGATCCCAGCTGCGGCGCAAAAGTGTCCGCTCAATACAGCAAGGCATGCCAGATTCTAATCCCCACAGCCCAACGGACCCTGATGCTGACTGCCTCACGTCTCCATATCGGGTGGGCATCATAACCACACATGAGCTGCCTCCACCACACCTGCGCAACGCCTCTCAATCCTCAGTGTGGATCCAGACGATGACTGGTGTGCTGTCCTCACAGTTAACAAGGCTTGCATCCGATTTAAACTGGACACCGGCGCGTTTGCGAACCTCATCTCACAATCCAACCTCAACACCATCCAGGCCCGACCAAGCATTCTTCCACCGACCTGCCAGCTCCTTGACTACAATGGCAATGCCATAGCTGGCAGTGGCTCGTGTCAACTAGGGGTATCCAACAAGGCAACATTACGGTTTGAAATCGTCAGGCCTGACAGGGCATGCCTGCTCGGTGCTCGCGCCTGCAAGCTCCTGAACCTGGTTCAGCGAGTCCACACCATGTCATCGTCACCGGCGACGGCCTCGCCCGATGGAAATTTGCAAGCCGACATAGACGACATTATCACGCAGTACCACAGCATATTCGATGGAATGGGCACGCACTCAAGCCGAACGCCACCCCTGTAATTCATGCACCACGCCGGGTGCCGGTAACCCTCAAGGGTCGTCTGAAAAAGCAACTACAGGACCTCCAAGACCAGGGCATCATTTCGAAGGTCACAGAGCCAACAGACTAGGTCAGCTCCATGGTCTGCGTAAAGAGGCCATCAGGGTAGCTCCGCATTTGCATTGATCCTAAGGATCTAAACCGCAACATCATGCGGGAGCATCACCCAATCCCGAAACGTGAAGAGTTGACCAGTGAGATGGCTCATGCCAAATTCTTCACTAAGCTGGACGCCTTCAGGGGCTTTTGGCAAATACAGCTGGACGCGTCCAGTCGCAAGCTGTGCACGTTCAACACCCCGTTCGGTCGCTACTGCTACAACCGCATGCCTTTCGGCATCATATCTGCCTCCGAAGTGTTTCACCACATCATGGAGCAGATGATGGAGGGCATCAAGGGGTGTGAGTATACATGGACGACGTGATTATCTGGTCCACAACGCCCCAGGAACACATCACTCGCCTCAAGCAGGTCTTCCAGCGAATTCATGAACATGGTCTCCAGCTCAACAGGGCCAAGTGCGAATTTGGTCAATCAGATATTAAGTTTCTAGGTGACCACATCTCGCAGCAGGGCATGCGGCCAGATGCCGACAAGGTCTTGGCGATCAACGGCATGAAGACCCCGGAGGACAAAAAGGCGGTCCTCCTCTTCCTCGGGATGGTCAACTTTCTCGGGAAATTCATTCCCAATATGGCATCCCACACGACGGCCCTCCGCCATCTCATCAAGAAGTCAACGGAATTCGAGTGGCTGCCCACACATTAAGTGGAAAGGCGTGAGCTGAAGGCAAAGCTCACCACAGCCCCAGTTCTGGCATTCTTCAACCCAACCAAGGAAACCAAGATATCAACTGATGCAAGCCAGCACGGCATTGGGGCGATGCTCCTCCAGCGAGATGACTACTCATCCTGGGCTCCAGTGGCATATGCCTCCAGGGCCATGACTCCCACTGAGCAACGGTATGCCCAGATCGAAAAGGAGTGTCTGGGTCTCCTGACAGGAATAGTCAAGTTTCATGAATACGTTTACGGCCTGCCGAAATTCACAGTGGAAACGGACCACAGGCCTCTAGTCCACATAATCCAGAAGGATTTAAATGACATGACACCTCGGTTACAGTGAATTCTTCTTCGACTCCGCCAATATGACTTCGAACTTGTCTACACGCCAGGCAAAGAGCTGATCATTGCAGATGCCCTATCCTGGTTCATCACCACACTGTGTGAACAAGGTGACTTCATCTGCCACAGAAGCGCAAGTGCAATTGCATGCCACCACCTCCCAGCCTCTGACGAACGGGTGGTCCAAATTTGTGAGGAAATGGTCAAAGATCCTCTACTGCAGCGTGTGATGCAACACCTTACCCATGGCTGGCCGAAGGGACAATGTCCCCAATTCTTTAATGTGAAAGACGAGCTGACGGTTGTGGAGGGAATCCTTCTGAAACTCAACAGGATCATTATTCCTCAGAGCATGCAGGCTATGGTGCTGGGTCAACTCCATGAGGGTCACCTTGGAGTCGAGAAGTGCCGACGCAGAGCTCGGGAGGCGGTTTATTGGCCGGGCATTAACCAGGACATTGCCAACACGGTCCTCAACTGCCCCACCTGTCAGAAGTTTCAACCGGCTCAACCCAAGGAAACATTGCAACAGCACGAGATCGTGACCACTCTGTGGTCCAAAGTAGGTGTAGACCTTTTCCAAGCCAAGGGGCGTGACTACGTACTCCTGGTCGGCTACTTCTCCAGTTACTCAGAAGTAGTGAAACTGTCCGACCTCACGTCGAAGGCGGTCATCAAAGCAGCAAAGAAACATTCGCCAGGCACGGGATATTGCTCACGGTAATGAGCGACAACAGTCCATGCTTTTACAGTCAGGAATGGTCTGATTTTGCACAGTCCTACAACTTCCACCACATTACCTCCAGTCCCCACCACCCGCAATCAAACGGGAAGGCCGAGAAAGGGGTCCATATTGTCAAGCGGTTGCTGTGCAAAGCTGCAGACTCAGGTTCCGACTTCAACCTGGCAATGCTGGCATACAGGGCAACCCCACTGTCTACTGGGTTGTCTCCAGCGCAGATGCTCATGAATCGCACTCTGAGGACCACAGTTCCAGCCATGTTCCCCACCTTGACCACCTCACGGTTTTACAAAAAATGCAGTAGTCCCGGGCCCAACAGAAGGCCACATATGATACTCATACCACGGATCTACCCGAGCTGGCCCCAACTGATCATGTTCATGTCCAGTTGCCTGAGGGTGGCTGGTCAGCCACAGCTGTTGTTGTCAAACAAGTTGCCCTACTACATACCTCAGTATTTATTTAACTAAAAAAAGGGAGAGGTCATAATATCCACTCATGTATATAATGAGATGCAGACAGGCAGTGATTGACACATAGGATGACCAGTAAACATACAACACAGTACAGCCAATCACCAGACAGGACACTACCACTATAAAGCCAGAGGGCACTAGGTTTCCCACTCTCTCAGGACCCAGCTTCTAAGACAGTCAGAGTCCATGAGCTAGCAAGTGCAAACACCATGCGGTAGCTAGTAAGTCTGGTCAGGCTACTACGAAGTCACCAGTCAGGTCAGTATAGTGTCGACCCACAGCTGAATATGTATAGCAGTTCTATAGTTGAATAACACAGTGTTGGATCTTCTACAGTGTTAGACGTCTGTTTCTAACTTCCCTGCATCGAGTGCAGTCCACATCGAACCAACCTGCCTAACACATCACATGATCCTTCTGCTCTAGCTTCGCCAGTCTCAAGCCACAGATTCCCACATGTTGGTGATTCATTTTTTTCAGGGAGGCTTGGAGGACATTCCTGAAACTTTTCCGTCCTGGTCACTGTATGCTGTAACAAAGCTTGAAGTGTGGAAGGAAGGTGAATGGCTCCTCAAGTCCGGGAAGAAGTCAACCTCGCCAGGTGCTCACCACTTATATATAGCCATGAAACATGATCCAAATTCCCACTGGTGGGTGCTTGAATTGCAGGGGAGCAAGATTCTGTTGTGTTGGCCTTTTGATGAGCATTCATGAAATGCAAATAGGGTTCTTGACATTGCTCCACGGAACACTCAACCCATCTTTAAGCCACCATGAAGTCTAGGAGAACATGAATCTAAACTTATTTCCCAGCATTGGAATACTGACTTTTGGCATCACACCAGGTCTTGCTCCCCCACCCGCCATGATTCTACTCTATGTTTTATGTATGTGCAGTGCCACTTTCATACGTGCTTCACTTTGATGCTAGTGTATGATGTAGCTGATACTAATCTCGGGTTATACCTCAGTGATGGGAGTGCATGATATAACATTAACGTTCAGGACTATTGCGAGCTTCACAGATGTGCAAGATGACTTGTTAGCCAGGTTTCAGAAGGAGACGCTGCTCCTTTGATGAATGTACTTATGCCTTTGCCTGTATATTGCGGTGCCAGTCCACCAGCAGGAGTATATATTTCCAGTGCATCTTGGCCAACATCTCTCCATTGTTCCTACTTTCATTACAAACTCAAAACATACTGTGGAATTTTCAAAGGAAAATCCATTGTGCCATGCCGGAAATGGTGGGGATGAAAAAAGGCACAAAGACATTTATCAAACCAGTTTTGTTTTTAAATTGGGTCAGAAATTATCTACAACCGATTTTTGAAATGCTCCTGCCTTCTTCAGAGAATTTAAAGTAATGCAGTTATGGAATTATAGACAATATTTTGACATACTTACATTTCATTGGGCAAAGTCCCCACATGGCATCAGTATAGTCTGAAGTAGTTGCACACCAAAGCAAGCCATCAGATCTGCCCACAGTAGTACAGTCTGTATACCACACCCCATCGTACTTGAAAGGAATTACACATGGTTGTCCATTTGAATTTCCAAATATTGTAAATAAATCTGAAAGAGAAATAGGATTCTGAAGAACTGTTATGTCAAAAATTGCGACTTTAAAGGCCATTAGATTGTCAAGCATGACTTACTGGCGCACAGTTACCCAATTTATCCTTCTCTCTCTTCTTGACCAAGTATGTTACACTGCGCACTCTCCATTGCTATGGCACAATTTGTATTTTTAAAGAGGAAGTGTGGTCAGCACCTCTAGTATCTCTTCCCTGGGTTTTCTTTCATGAATAGGGTACATGACATCAAGGATTTACCCATCTTGAGTTCTAATTTTTCAGAGCTAATTTCTTTCTACAGTTATCTCAAATAATTGGTCCATTAGCTTTTCTCTATATACTTATCTTGTCATTTCCTTAATTAGTTTGAGACATTCATTACTGGCCCTCAGTCCTTTTAATTATACTTTTTAGTTTTCATATTGCGGTGATTCTCACTTTAAGGCAACACAGCAGAGTAAGGGTCACCTGGCTTAGGGGACCAACAGGGACTCAGTAGGTAATCACCGCAGGAGGTGGAACCCTCTTAGGCAGGATACATGTATGGAGCTAGGTAAAGCCATAAAGTTGCTGTTTTCGTAATAATAAATTCTCCCTATATTCACAAATGAAGTCTGTGAAAGTGCATCATTACATAAATTCTGATTACTTCCTTTTACATTTTCGATTTTGTCCGTCTAATTTTTTTTTACATATGCCCACAATATTAATTAATTTTAATATTATTAGCTCTAACATTTATATAATCATGGAATCAAACCCCTACAATGCAGAAGGAGACGATTTGGCCCATCGAGTCTGCACCGACCCTTCGAAAGAGAACCCTGCCTCAGCCAATATCCCGCCCTATTCCCAGCTAACCTTTGGACACTTAGGGGCAATTAATCATGGCCAATCCACCTAACCTGCACATTGTTTGACTGTGGGACGGAACCAGAGCACCCGGGGAAAACCCACGCAGACACAGGAAGAATGTGCAAACTCCAAGCAGAAAGTCACCTGAAATTGGAACTGAACTCAGGTCCCTGGCACTGTGAGGCAGCAGTGCTAACGACTGAGTCATGCTGCCACAATGATATGTCTTTTCTTCAAGGGTTAGGTTTTGCTTAGCTACAGAACTCTGTTTATTGATGTAGTCCTTTTGGTCCTGTTGGAGCATATTCTAATAGATAGTCTGCCACCTCGCATTTTGAACATTTTCCACAGCTGGGAACACGAGTAGAACTTTGAATCTGTTCTGCCTTTCAAGGAGATAATGATTAATCTGCAGTTTAATTTTCTTTCTCTGCCTTTTCCCCAGGTACCTTAATATCTTTGAATAACAACATCCATTGTATCAGTTTTAAAATTAACAGTTCATCAAGCACGAGTTGTTGTTTGTGAGGAGGTCCATATTTCTACAACCGTTTACAGCAAGAATTGTTTCCTAATTTTACTCCTGAAGGGTCTGGCTGTAATTTATTTACTCTGATCCTGATCCCATGCATCCCAACTAGTAAAAAAATAGGGTAGATAGACAAAACAAAACTATCTTTTTAAATGTTTTTAGAGTATCTAGTTATTTATTTTTCCCCAATTAAGGGGCAATTTAGTGTGGCTAATCCACCTAACCTGCACATCTTTGGGTTGTGGGGGTGAAACCCACGCAGACATGGGGAGAACGTGCAAACTCCACACGGACAGTGACCCAGGGCTAACCACTGCACCACACACCACCCTTCCCCTTAATTATCTATAACTTAAGTCAAATCACCCCTTATTCTTCTAACTTGTGGGGAATATGTGCTGGCTTATTACATCCTCCTTATAGCGTAGTGCTTGAAGTCCTGGTATCAATCTAGTAAATATATTGTGTATTTTGATAAAGAGCAATTTATCCTTCTCAAGGTGTGATGCCCAGATTTGCCTCAAGTGCTCCAAGTATTGTCTAAAACAGCTTTGTTTGGCTGAAGCATGACTTATACCTCCTTGTGTTCATTCTCTGGGTATATAGGCCAGCATTCTAGTAGACTTTTTGATTATTTTCTCCACTGGTTCATGACATTACAATGATCAGACTACTTAGCGGGGAGGTGGTAGTGTAGTAGTATGGCCGCTGATCTAGTAATCAGGCCTACTGCTCTGTGACCCAGTTTCAAATCCCACCGTGGCAGATGGATGGAATTTGAATTCAATAAAAAGAAATCTGGAATTAAAAGTCACTAAATCATTGTTGATTGTTGGAAAAACCCACCTGATGCGTGAATGCCCTTTAGGGACGGAAATCTGCTGTCTTTACCTGATCTGGCCTACGTGTGACTCCAGTTGTATGTTAACTGCCCTCTGAAGTGGCCCAGCTAGCCATTCAGTTCAAAGGCCATTAGGAATGGGCAACAAATGCTGGCCTAGCCAGCGAAGCACACATCCCATAAAAGAATGTGGGCTGGAATCACCTTTTTTGGAGGCGATGTGCCGACGCCAGCGTGGGAACTGTAGCGTTTTACGACAGCAAAATCGGCGCCAACCCTTCATCGATCCTGCGACCGATGAGGCGCTAGCAGCAGCGCCGAGTAAAACTCCCGGCTCCCACGATATAAACAACTGGAGAATGTCCGAGTCCATGGCCGCACATGCGCACGGCAATGACCTGCAGCGGGCAGGCCGTAAAACATGGTGCCGGACGTGCGGGCACCTGACCTGCCAAATAATGTCTCCCTGTCCATCCCCTGGCAACCCCCTGGCCACATCCCACCAGTCCCCGCGGAAGCACCCCCCCCGGCTAGCAACACGGCTCCGGCCCGACTGTGGCGACACTGTACATAGTCCGCAGCCACTACGCCATGTTCCCGCATGGATGAGACCACACGTCAAGTGTGGTCAGGAACTCGGCCCATTGGGGGCGGAGCATCCTGAAGGGCCTTCAGGATATGCGCCAACGGCGCAGTGCAACGCGATTTCGGAGGGGATGGGGATACAAAACCAGCGTCAAACCGCCGCCGCCCCCGATTTGGCCGTCAGAAGGGATTCTCCGCCCAATCGGTGATTACGAAATCGGAGTCGAGGAACAATGAATCCTGCCATGAATCCTGCCATCCTGCCATGGTCTCCCAAGCCTCTTTGGATCTCCACTATTTCTAGCTTTTTCACCATTTAGAAAGCACCCTATGCTATTTTATATAGTTTTAAGGTGATTGACTTCACATTTGCCTGCACTGAAATTGTGTGCCATCGTTTTGCCCATTCACTGAACTATCATTATGCGCGGAATTCCCCAGGTCTTGTACACCCTGCCACTGCTGCCAGCGAGAATTTGCCATTCAGCCAAAACTCCATCCACGGGAGCGGGACTGGAGACTCCCACCACAGGCAATGTCGGAGAGTTCTGGCCTATTTCTTTGCAATTATATACTTCTACCTACACTTCTTCCAATGCTGCCTTTCAGCGTGGATTTTCATCAGAAAATGTGGACATGTGAGGCTGGATTCTCCGCCCCTCCACTTTTTTGCCCCGACCCGCTGGTCGGCCTCTCCGTTCCGCTGGCCGGTCAATGGGGTTTCCCATTGTGGGACAGCCCCAAGCCGTCGGAAAACCCCCGGGTGCCGGGAAAATGGAGAATCCCGCCAGCAGAGAATCCCGCCCGGGGATTTCCATTCCATCATCAAAGTCACTAATGACGGGGCAGCACGGTGGCCTAGTGGCTAGCACAACCGCCTCACGGCGCTGAGGTCCCAGGTTCGATCCCGGCTCTGGGTCACTGTCTGTGTGGAGTTTGCACACTCTCCCCGTGTCTGCGTGGGTTTCGCCCCCACAACCCAAACAATGTGCAGAGTAGGTGGATTGGCCACGCTAAATTGCCCCTTAATTGGAAAAAATAATTGGGTAATCTAAATTTTTTTTTAAAAAGTCACTAATGACTTATTCACTGCGGACATTTGCTAACTTTCCTTCTTTGGGTCAATTTATTCTAATCCCACTGAAGTTTGCTCTTTTCAATACTAGCACCCAATTCATGGTCATTTGCTATTTTAAGTTGAATCAAACTGTGTTATAGTCACAATTTCCAAATTGTTTTCCAGCCTTCATGTCAGTTATTTATCACTCCTCATTTCCCAGCATGCTTATTTGCCTGTTGGGCTAAAAAGTATAGCATATCTCGGAAGCTGCCCAGGGTGCATTTCAAAATCTATTCCTCATTTTGACTACTGTTGATCGTACGATAATTCTAAAAATTATATAATCACTCAGTATAATTGCCTCTCTCTGCAGGCATCTAGGAACAAGAGAACAAAAATTTCATTCGAGACAGAGGGGGGAAATTCATAATTCAAGATAAAACTACGGCCGTGATTCAGCGGACTCAAGTTAAAGTCTGCTCAATGGGGCATTTAACGGGGTTTGTTAGCAGCTGCAGCGCAGTGAAACGTCCCGCTATCCAACGGCACTTTGCCGTTCATTTTAGCCTCAGGATGTTTCTCCCCCACTTAAGAGGTTTTCCTGCTGGCAAGCTTAAGCTCATGCGAAGGCCACAAAGAATCCAGCACAAGTTTGTAGAGTCAAAGGGAAAGTAACTTTATTGACAACAATATGTACACAGCAGCAGTCGTTCACCACTGCTTCCTTCACTAGCCAGTACCGCATTGGCCAGCTTTATTTATACAACTACTAATGATTGCCCTGTCCCCTTCATTGGGGAAGCTCATACTCTATGTAGCGAACGTCAATTCACACGAGACGGAGAGTTGAAGTGAACAGTGGTTTTAATCAGCTAGAACTGTGCCTGAAACTGCTCTGTACTGAGTGCCGCTTACAGGCTGCAGATCTATATACCTCCCCCGAGGGGGCGGAGCCATAGGCAGAGCCCACGAGGGCACCAACATAATACAATGTAATGTAATGTAATACCATTGTGGGCCATAAATGGAGCCCACAAGGGCATCAACATAATACAATGTAATGTAATGTAATGCAATGTAATACAATGGTGAATGGTAGCCTTAATACATTCACTACACTCCAAGAGTGAATATGTCCTATGAGCTCCTGAATTGTGTTTTTTGAACTTTGCAAACTGCTGTTCCTTAAACCTGGAAAACGGACAAAAGGACAGATTTAGTGCTGCCTGTTTTATTTGAAGCTGAGTGACTGCTATGGGGAGCTGCAGAGAGGGAAAGAAATGGTTGCAGTTGAAGGTTTGGCCTGGCCTGAGTTCCAGCTTGGTACTGGATTTACGCACTTCCTGCCTACCTTCCTGAATTTCCACAGCCTGCAGCAGAAGGAGGGGAGGAGGAGCCGGAACTGTTTGCTTCTCGTTTCATCTGCAGGGTCCTATGGCCTGAGGCCCACCAGGAAACAGGAGGTTGCTGCAGCACTTGGAGTGGAATGAAGGGGAAAGGAAGGTTGGTGCATCTGGACTTTATTTCATTTTCATCTGCTGATTGCGCTGAGATGGGATAACATCCCACTAGGGGATTTTCACAGTAACTTTATTTAAAACCTATTTGTGACAATAAGCGATTTTTGTTTCATTTAATCCGTGTTATGCTGGGTCCCTGCTGCGCTGAAGACCCCCCCCCCCCCCCCCCCGCTGAATCGAAGACCTTTTGGAAGACCAGCCCACTAGCCTTTCCCCGTCGCGCTTGGGGGAACCAGACAGTCCTTTTGTGCCTCACCTTCCTGCTCCTCCCTCCCGTTTCCTCCCTTGCCCTTGGGGCACTGGTCCATCTCCCTGCGCCCCATCATTCTGTGCCTTTCCCCCTTCAATTGCTCTCTCCCTCCCCCTTCTCCACTATCATCCACGTCTGACTGGGATGGCAGCAATGCCGCCTACGCCAGTTGCGGGGCTCTCTACGCGGGACTGGCGGCCTCCACCCTCCCCACTGCTTCTGAGGCTCCATCACCGTTTCGCCTCATGACACATACTCAGGGTGAAGTGTTATGCCCACCCTATCATGTCAATCGAGGCCTGCGCCTGTGCTATGGCCAAAGCTGTCGGCCCATCGGCCATTGTTGTAGCCTCGAAGGTGTATGGAAAGTCTGTCCTCGTTCTGAGAGCCGAGTGGGCGGTCCACCTCGCACTGGAAAAGGGACAGGTGGGATGTTGGACCCGCTAGAGGCAACAGAGTTATTCTCTCTAATGTCCCGCCCTTTATTCCCATGGATCTCCTCCTCCCCTAACTCCATCTACTGGGGAGGTCCGGTCCGGGGTGGTACCACTCCCGCACGGCCTCAAAGACGCCACCCTCACATGTTTTCTCCTTCCGGTGCCAGGTCTTTGTTTGCCTGGCCCGGGAGGAGGTCCTGGAAGGAGCTTTTGAGATCCTTTTCTAGGATAAAACTCACCATGTCTTCTGGTGGCGTGCAGTGTCATGCCTGCAAGAAGTTGGGGCTGTACCCACCAAGGCATCCGCAGCTGGTGCCGCCACACCCTCTCCTTCCACTGGCCTGGCAACTAAAAACCCCCGGTGGGGGTAGCCATGCCGGCACCCACCCACACCTCGGATGCCGGCATGGAGGTGAGGGAGCTTCCGCATGACCGGAAGGCGTGAAGAAGTCAACAGGACGCTTCGACAGCAGTCAGGTTAGGATCTCTCTGACCCTGACTGACCCAATGCCCCTGGCTACTTGCTCGGGTACAGGCATCATGCCTCAGCCACCATCACCCAGCAACAACCCCGGCCCGGTTTTAGTCATCGGATGCCGGGCCCGGCGACATTTCTGCTCAGGCCCCTGTGGGTGGCGCTGGTGAGGTGCGCAACCTCGACTCAGAGGGTGCTCTGTCCCAGCCGGAAACTCGGGGGAGGAGCATTGAGGGATGAGGAGACAACCCGGGGGGAGGGGCCTCCAGAATGGTCTCACAAGTGTGTGACACTCTTCCCCACAGACGGTGTCACTCCAGGTTCATTCCTATCAATGTCACGCCTTGTCCACAAAAGCAAAGAGGGGATAGTGAGGAAAACCTAAGATCTGTCGCTGCCCTCTCAGCAAGGTGCAATTTAGCACCCGAGACCTGTTTGATTTCTCTGGGGCAGGGGCTGCGATAACCCCCTACTTCTTGGGTTCTTAGCGAGTTAAGGTTTGGAGAACCCTCTGTCCCAACTGCTGTCTTCAGGCATCTCCGCCGCCATCCCGGAGCAGTTTCTGGAGATACTTCCAGGGCCTTCTGGTGACCGGGCACTGGGCCCAGAGCAGGGATCTGCACTACCACCTCCCTCTGGCCCGGGATCCCGGGAAGAGCCCAAGGAGATCCCGTCTGTTGACGATCCTGGTGGCAGGATCGAGGCAGCCCCTGGGCCTGTGATATCCGCAGCACTCAGTGTGGGGGAGGACCCGTACCCAGAGGGTGACCGCTAGAAGGCTGTCAACTGATTGGTGTTGGGAGTGGAGGGTGCACATGAGGCTCACTTGTGCCCAACACTGTGTTGCCCCTCCCCCCTCTGGGGGACTTCTGGAATCTGTCACATCATAAGATCACAAGACACAGGAGCCATTTGGCCCATCGGGTCTGCTATGCCATTCAATTGTGGCTGATATGTTTCTCATCATAATTGAGGGATTTTCTTTGCCTCGATAGATAGTTCAGGCAGTGCCGTATTGGTTCCCCCTCCACCGACCCCCATCCCTCCCTCCCCACCAAACCCCATCCCTCCCTCCCCACCACCTCCCTTCCCTCCTCCCCACCAACCCCCATCCCTCCCTCCCCACCAATCCACATCCCTCCCTCCCCACCAACCCCCATCCCTCCCTCCCCACCAACCCCCATCCCTCCCTCCCCACCAACCCCCATCCCTCCCTCCCCACCAACCCCCATCCCTCCCTCCCCACCAACCCCCATCCCTCCCTCCCCACCAATCCCCATCCCTCCCTCCCCACCAACCCCCATCCCTCCCTCCCCACCAACCCCCATCCCTCCCTCCCCACCACCTCCCTCCCCTCCTCCCCACCAACCCCCATCCCTCCCTCCCCACAAACCCCCATCCCTCCCTCCCCACCACCTCCCTCCCCTCCTCCCCACCAACCCCCATCCCTCCCTCCCCACCAACCCCCATCCCTCCCTCCCCACAAACCCCCATCCCTCCCTCCCCACCACCTCCCTCCCCTCCTCCCCACCAACCCCCATCCCTCCCTCCCCACCAACCCCCATCCCTCCCTCCCCACCACCTCCCTCCCCTCCTCCCCACCAATCCCCATCCCTCCCTCCCCACCAACCCCCATCCCTCCCTCCCTCCCCACCACCTCCCTCCCCTCCTCCCCACCGACCCCCATCCCTCCCTCCCCACTAACCTCCATCCCTCCCTCCCCACCACCTCCCTTCCCTCCTCCCCACCAACCCCCATCCCTCCCTCCCCCCCACCACCCCCCTTCCCTCCTCCCCCTTTATGCTGCACAGAGGTGAGGGTATCTGGTCTCTCCAGTGAAACGTTTAGTGCTTGTACACTTTGTTTTTGTATAACTGTGTTGTTAACCATTTTAATAATCAGAATATCCTACCACCCACCCTCCCCCTCCCTCCCTCCCTCCCCCATACGTTGGTACAGAGACGAGGGCACACAGTTTCTCCAGCGTAAATTGAGTGTTTATCCCGTTTGGCCTTGTACAATGTAATAAAAATATATCATGGGATAACCAATAGTCCCCAGGCAATAGGATTCAGGCAGATGAAAACAGTTCACCAGCAGGAAAGGCTCCTTGGAGACCGGGGTGCCATTTTGTCCAGCAGCCCCGATCTTCCCCCCCCCCCCCCCCCCCCCACACCCCCACCCTTTCAGATCCCCTCCTGCTCTTTTGATCCCCTCTCCACTCACCTCCCCAACTTGAGGAGGGCCCCTCAACCACTAACTGGCAAGGCTCCCCCCCCCCTTCCCCGACCTGATCCCTGGCAGTGCCAACCTAGCACCTGGGCACCCTGGCACTTGCAAGTCTGGCACCCAGGCAGCGACACTGGACTCATGAAGTATCAGGATGGCACTGCCATGGTGCCAGGATGTCTGGGTGCCAGGGTAGTGCCATGGTGCCAACTTGCCATGTCCCCGACCATTCAGGCATGTCCAATGGCTTTGGGGACCAACCCCCCCCCCTCCCCCCCCCCCTCCCCCTCCCCCCCCCCCTCCCCCCCCCCCCCCGACCTGATCCCTGGCAGTGCCAACCTAGCACCTGGGCACCCTGGCACTTGCAAGTCTGGCACCCAGGCAGCGACACTGGACTCATGAAGTATCAGGATGGCACTGCCATGGTGCCAGGATGTCTGGGTGCCAGGGTAGTGCCATGGTGCCAACTTGCCATGTCCCCGACCATTCAGGCATGTCCAATGGCTTTGGGGACCAACCCCCCCCCCCTCCCCCCCTCCCCCCCCCTCCCCCCCTCCCCCCCCTCCCCCCCCCCAGGTGTCGTTACGGCTGGCCACTGTTTGGTGCCCTGACAAGGTCTCCCAGGTGATGCCGCTCAGGGAGATGCAAGTGTGTCTGGCCCTTTGGAATCCCCCTTGCCCGTGACCCCTTGAGCTTTGTCTTCTGTGACTGCAGAAATTGTAGCTGCCCTACTGCAGGACAGCCAAAGGAAATTGGGTGACTCCAGAGGATGGACACCAAGATCATCCTAGGCAACGGGGATAACTGGTCAACAGACTATCTCCACCCCTGCTGCAGATGGAATGGGTGGGCCAAGAGGAAATTGTAGGGAATGCAAGATTAGGAAGTTTTGAATTCACATTTGGTTGCAAAGGTACACTATGATTCTTATGACACTTTCGCAAATAATAGTTCCCCAGTACATTAATGAGGGCTGAAGCAATCATGCATGTGCAGAGAAGCAGAGGTATTTACCCGGGCTTTGTGATCCATGAGCAAGAAGAATCCCATGCACTCTGAGCCTTTGACCTTCATATGAACAGCTGTCCCTAGTCCCTAGCATTGTAAGTACTATACCCTGTTGTTTCCCTTCAGTTGTTTGGTTAAGGTGACCCACCCAGATAACCTTGCAGCATTTTGATATATCCGCAACATGAGCAGTATTGGTTGTTTGTAGCTACGATGTTTAGTCAAACACCTTTATCCTTCCCCTGCGGCCCACACCCTCCCCCCGCCCCTCCGTAACCATTGACGCCCCAATGTAAAATTTGACCATTCAACCCTCCCCCCATCATCCAGATTAACGTCCATGTCCCCTACCTAACCGAGGAACCCACCCTTGTCATAGTAGATCTGCATGCTCCCCCATTCTGCTGATCCCCAGAATCTGCTTCTCCTGCCGTATCTCCTCCAACAACCCACAAGCCCCTTAACCCGTCATCATTGAACCCTCATCCGTTGACTCTACCAACTCTCACTGCCCCTTCTAACCCTCACCATCACTTTCTATCACCAATTCCTTCAGTATGCCCACCGCCAGGACTGAGCAGTTGATGCCACAGGCCTTACTATGTAGTGCAGGCACCCATCCTACCCACTGGTAAAGTACCAGTGGTGGGAGGAGAATCTAAAGTGATTATTAATTGGCCACTTAAAGGCTTCATTGGACCAAGGGTGGGCAGGCCATACAACACCTGCCCTGCCACGAGTAAAATACTAGTGGGGTGGTTTTGCAACGGAATGGTGCCTCCACCACCCACCTGCCAGCCGTCTCACGGTGGGGCATCAAATTCCAGTCAAACTTTGTGTATACTTGAAGATGGAATGAAACACATCAGTTAACAAGCTAGACAACAATCACTACAAAAATACTGAAGATGGTTAACAAACGGTGACATATACATTCACATATTTCAGAAGTACACACATTGATGCAATAAATAACTTATTAATTCCCGGTGTTTGATCATTCTCCATACCTTCATACTTTATCGAACAAAGATCATTTTTGGTGCCATAAATCCTCCACCTGCTCCACGCTCCTGATCCTTTGTACAGCATAATATTTTCCTCTTTCCTGTTTCCATAGTTGAAGTAGAGGTCGGCTCCTTCGATGCTAAAGAGTGTGTCATTCCTGCACCCCCATGACTGCAGATCGCTGGTTACATTGCATGAATAGAGAGTTACCTGAACCCAGGTTACCTTGCTGGGAACTCCGAGGCACAGTTTGAACTTGATGTTCATGAGCCTCTTACCAGAAACCCATCTAAATTGCTGTGATTCCGCAGCAGTGTTACAAGCCGTCGCTACCACAGATGTTTCACTTCTTGCCTCCACACACTTGCTATGGTCTTCATTGAATATTCCAAAAATGTTGGGATCTGAAACACAAACAGCACGGATTGTTAGGTTTCCTTTTATGCCTTCTTAATTCTGCTGCACCCTTAATAATTCAATGGTTACTTTTAATTTTGACTAAGCAGGATGACAAAAACAGTAGGTTAGTGCTAGTAGGGGATTTTAACTACCCCAGTATTTATTGGGATAGTTTTTGTGATAGGATTAATTAATGACCTCATAATGACCCCAGAGAGCAGAGACCAGAATATGATTGGGGGAAAGAAGCGTGGGCCTAAGACTACTTTAAACATAAATAAGGGTCATTCTAAGGGCATGAAAGTGAACTAGCTAAAGTAAACCAGCAAATTAGGTTGATTAAGGTCAATCGAGTTGAAGTGGCAGACATTTAAGGGGATATTTCAAAATACACAGAATGGATACATTCCAACAAAAAAGAAAGGCCAGGATTCGCCTAGTCCACTCGATAGCGGCGCGATTCGCGATGGCGTGTTGAATAATAATCATCTTTATTATTGCCACAAATAGGCTTGCATTAACACTGCAATCAAGTTACTGCGAAAATCCCCTAGTCGCTACACTTCGCCGCCTGTTTGGCTACAATGAGGGAGAATTCAGAATGTCCAATTCACCTAACAAGCACGTCTTTCGGGACTTGTGGGAGGAAACCGGAGAACCAGGAGGAAACCCACGCAGACATGGGGAGAACGTGCAGACGCCATACAGACAGTGACACATGACAGGAATCGAACCGGAGTCCCTGCCGCTGCGAAGAAACAGTGCTAACCACTGTGTTACTGTGCCACCCTATGGCCCCTGGGGTTATTGATCTCGCTACTCAGGGGGAAAGTTCCTTCTTATCCACTCTATCTATGTCCCTCATAATTGTGTACACCTCAATCACGGCCCCTCCTCATCCTGCTCTGTGGAAAACAAAGCCCACCGAGTCAGCCTTTCTTCATAGCTGAAATGCACCAGCCCAGGTAACATACCGGTAAATCTCCTCTGCACCCTCTCTAGTGTAATCACATCCTTCATATAATGTGGTGACCAGAACTAGGCACAGTGCTCAATTTGTGGCACAACAAGTATTTTATACAACTCCACCATAACCTGTCTGTTCTTACATTCTATGTCTCGGTTAATAAAGACAATTATCCCATATGCTTTCTTTTTTTTACTTCTTTATAAATTTAGAGTACCCAATTATTTTTTTTCCCCAATTATGGGGCAATTTAGCGTGGCCAATCCACCTAACCTGCACATAGATATCATAGAATTTGCAGTGCAGAAGGAGGCCATTCGGCCCATCGAGTCTGCACCGGCTCTTGGAAAGATCACCCTACCCAAGGTCAATACCTCCACCTTATCCCCATAACCCAGTAACCCCACCCAACACTAAGGGCATTTTGGACACCAAAGGCAATTTATCATGGCCAATCCACCTAACCTGCACATCTTTGGACTGTGGGAGGAAACCAGAGCACTGGAGGAAACCCACGCACACACGGGGAGGATGTGCAGACTCCACACAGACAATGATCCAAGCCGGAATCGAACCTGGGACCCTGGAGCTATGAAGCAATTGTGCTATCCACAAGGCTACCGTGCTGCCCAACATCTTTGGGTTGTGGGTGTGAAACCTGTCGTGTTATTGACCCTGGGGTAACACGGACTGCAACTGGATGCAGTAAGACTCCAAAGTAGACACCAAACTTAGACGTTGGTTCAATACGATTTATTGAACTTCTGTAACAAGGCACACAGCTTGCTGTGGGTTGACACTCTACTACTCTACGTATGCTAATACTAACTAGCTCAACCAGGCTAGCCCTGAGCCACGTGTAGAAGGTGCTAACTAATATATACACCCTGACTGTCACTACAGTTGTCACCAGTGGAAAGAGGCGGAGTGCTGATGCCTCGTGTGTTTTATAGTAGGAAGCTCCCCTCTAGTGTTCTGTCTAGTGATTGGTTGTGTTCTGTCCTGTGTGTTGATTGGCTAACCTGGGTGTCTATCACTGCCTGTTTTTACCTCATGATGAGTGTGTGTGCATATTATGACAAAACCCATGTGCAAACTCCACACGGACAGTGACTCAAGGCCGCGATTCGAACCCGGGTCCTCAGCACCGTAGTCCCAGTGCTATCCAGTGCACCACCATTCGGCCCTTCCATGTGCCTTCTCAAACAACTTATCTGCCTGTCCTGCTGCCTTCAGGCGCAGGGACATGCACCCTAAGATCCCTCTGGTCCTCTATACGTTCTAGTGTCCTATCGTTCAGTGTGTATTCCCTCTTCTTGTTAGGCCTCCCAAAATGCATCATCTCACACTTTTCAGGGTTAAATTCCATTTGCCACTGTTCTGCCCATCTGACCAGCCCATCTAAATCATCCTGCAGTTTAAGACTTTCCTCCTTGCCGTTTACCACACTACTAATTTTAATGTCATCTGCAAATGTACTGATAGTAACTCCTACTTCCACGCCTAGATCATCACAAACACTACAAACAGCAAGGAACCCAGGACTGGACACAGGTTTCCAGTCACAAAAACAGCCTTCGACCATCACCTCTGCCTCCTGTCACTAAGCCAATTTTAGATCCAATGGGTGGGTTGGCTTAAGAGGGAAGCTTGTATCCAATGGACTTTAGAAGAGTAAGAGGTGAGTCGATTAAAACATGCAAGAACCTAAGAGGTCTTGACAGGATGGGTGTGGAAATATTGTTTTCCCTTCTGGAAGAATCTAGAATGAGGGTTCACTGTTTAAAAATAAGGCATCGTCCATTTAATACTGAGGTGAGGGGAATTGTTTTTCTCTCAGTGGTGTTGTAAGTCTCGTTCTCAAAAAGGTGGTGAAAGCAGAATCTTTGAATATTTTCAAGGAAGAGGTAGATAGATTATTGATAAGGAAAGATTATTGGTGGTAGGCGGGAATGTGGAGTTATGGTTACAATTAGATCAGCCATAATCTTATTGAATGGGGCTGGTTTAGCTCACTCAGCTAAATCGCTGGCTTTTAAAGCAGACCAAGCAGGTGAACAGCACGGTTCAATTCCCGTACCAGCCTCCCCGGACAGGCACCGGAATGTGGCGACTAGGGGCTTTTCACAGTAACTTCATTGAAGCCGACTCGTGACAATAAGTGATTTTCATTTTTCAATGGCAGAGCAAAGTCGAGGGTCCGAGTTGCCTACTCCTGCTCCTAATATGCATGTTTACATATATGTTCATATAAAAGGTATGATGAGAGCAGAATTCTTAAGGTGTGATGTACCGTCAATTACCACAAGATGAGAATGGTGGAACAAGCAAGGCTTTATTGAACAAGATGTTGTGCCTCCTGTAGCTGGAACCAGAATGGCTGCAGTGCAGGAGAGCACACACTTTTATATGCCGCCTGCTGGGCGGAGCCAGCAGGCAGGGATTTACCGTCATACCTGTAATATACAGGCAGTGCTATATTACATACAATATACTACAAGTGGTGTTTACTACAAGTGGTGTTTACCACAAGGTGCAATCAGGTGAATATTTTGGGCCAGTGTGTAGCAAGTCCAACAAGAGAAGGTGTGATTCTGGACTTAGTTTTAGGAAATGAATCAGGGCAGGTGAAAGGAGTAAATGTTTGAGAACATTTTGGTGGTAGTGATCATAGTTCAGTTGGTTTTAACATCATTTTGGAAAAGGACAAAGATAAAACAGGAGTTAAAGTTCTAAACTGGGGCAAGGCCAATTTACGAAACTGAGGAACGATTTTTCAAACATGGACTGGAAACAGCTACTTAAAAGTAAATCAGTGTCGGAACAGTAGGAGGCATTCAAAGTGGAGAAGGATTTCAGAGTAAACATGTTTCCAGAAAGAAATATGGTGGGACAGCCAAATCTAGAGCGCCTTGATGTCAAGGAGCTTACAGGGTACGATAAGACAGAAAAGGAAAACTTATGTCAGATACTGGGCCCTCAATACTATCGAAAGCCGAGAGGAGTATAGAAAGTGGAGGGATGTAATCAAAAAAGATGTTAGAAAAGGAAAGAGGGGACATGAAAGAATATTGGCAAACAAAATAAAGTAGAAGCCAGAAATGTTCTGGGCGCGATTCTCCGCAAATGCGGAGAGTCGTGAAGGCTGCCGTGAAACTGGCCGTGTTTCACGGCAGCCTCCGCGCCCCCTCCCGGGACCCGATTCTCCTCCCCGGTCGGGGCTAGCAGCGCGGCCCCGTGAAGAATGGCATCGCGGGCTTAGCGATCGTCGCTAAGCCCGCGCTCCAAGGGTCACGGCGGCTGACACGCACGATGACGTCAGCCGCGCATGCGCGGATTGGACGGCTCCAACCCGCGCATGCGCAGATGACATCATCACGCATATGCCGCAAACCCGCGCATGCGCGGGCCGTCATGCCCCTCAGCCGCCCCGTGGACTGATCCTGCGGGGTGGCGAAGGAACAAAGAGTGCGCGGGTTTCGGAACCTTGGCACGGCTGTGGTGCGGCCGTGCCAATCGGTGCCATGGTTATCTGGAACGGCACTTTGCGGCCATTTTCACGAACGGTGAGAGCAGGTGTGTTTGCGTTCGTGAAAACGGCCGTAAAAGCCTGGGAACTCGGCCCATCGGCCAGGGGAGAATCGCTGTTCGCCGTAAAAAAACGGCGAGCAGCGATTCATGTCGTGGGGCGGCCGTGGGGGAGGGGGGGGGGGGGGGAATAGCGGGAGGTTGGGAAAAATGTTAGGAAGGCCCTCCCGCGATTCTCCGACCCGTCGTGGGCAGCAGAGAATCACGCCCTCTATCTATACATTCAGAGCAAAACAAAAATGAAGGAAGGCATAAGGTGCATAAAAGACCAAAAAGGTAACCTACTCCTGGAGATGAAGGATGTGGTTCTTTCCACATAGATAAATACTTTCCAGGCAAGATTCTCCCAAAATTGAATAATGTATTCTAGCGAGCGCCTTTAGCCACGTGTTTCCTGGCACTTGTAAGGCTTGCATTGAATAAAGGGCCTGAACAGGGAGTGCGCGACCGAGGCTGCACATAGCCCCATTTTGTGCAGTGGGGAACTCCACTCGCTGGAACTCCCCAGTGAAGCCACAGATTGGGACACTGCTTTTTGTGGTACTTATTAATGATTTGGAGATAAGTTGGCCATATGGTTGATAGCGAAGAGGAGAGCTGGACACTGCAGACAGGTACCAAAGGACTGGTCAGGTGGGCAGAAAAGTGGTAAATGTAACTCAACCCAGAGAAGTGTGAGGTGATGCATTTGGGAGGTTAAGCAAGGCAAAGGATACAATAAATGGGAGGATATTGAGAGGTGTAGAGCAAATGAGGACTGAATGTCCGCCCATCCCTGACGGGTATTCCAGATGTGGTCTCACCAATGTTCTGTAAAACTGATGCATAGCTTCCCTAAGTTTGCATTCAATTCCCCTGGCAATAAATGCTAACATTATATTGGCTTTCCTAATTACTTTCTGCATACTAACCTTTTGTTATTCATGCATTAGGGCACCCAGATCCCTCTGCATCTTAGTGCTTTGCAATCTCACATTATTTAGATAATCTGCTTAGTTTTTATTTTTCCTGCCAAAATGGACAATTTCACATTTTCACACACCTTACTCCATTTGCCAAGTCTTTGCCCATTCATTTAAGCTATCTATATCCCCTTGTAGCTGCTTGTAGCTTCTTTGTGTCCTCTTCACATGTTACTATCCTGCCTATCTTCATGTCATCAGCAAATTTAGCAACCCTATCTTTGGTCTCTTCATCCAAGTCATTTATATAAATTGTAAAATGTTGAGGGCCAGCACTGATCCCTGTGGCACACCACTCATCACATATTGCCAACCAGAAAATTACCCATTTATACCTCCTATCTGTTTCCTGTTAACCAGCCAATCTCCTACCCATGCCAATATGTTACCCCCTATACCATGAGCTTTTATTTTTTGCAATAACATTTGATATGGCACCTTATCAAAATCCTTCTGAAAATCAAAGTACAGTATGTCCACAGGTTCCCCTTTATCCACAGCATATGTTACTTCTTCAAAGTAGTAGAGGCAGAAACCTTCAACTGATTTAAAAGGTGTCTGGATGTGCACCTAAAATGCCGTAATCTGTGGGGCCATAAACCAAATACTGAAAGCTGGAATTAGGCTCATTTCTTTGGCCAGTTCAGACACAATGGATCAAATGGCCTCTTCATGTGCCATAAATCTTCACTGATTCAATCAAAAAATGCCACTCTTCATCTCAAAGATGAATGATTTATTTCCCTGTGACATATCCAGCAGCTAACTCAAGCAAAGCTAATTATATGACATTGATCAATACAATTTAACCACAGCACTTTAATCTTTAATACACCCAGAAATTTCAACATTATCATTTATCTCAAGGCGAATTCAAAGAGAAATTAGACAAGATGAGAACGTATATCAACTGTACCATATTTTGATGAAAGTCTGATAGCTAGTCACCCTTTGAGCTGCCAACAGCTGGGTTATTCCAAAACTTTAGACGGACTTTTCATACACTTCAACCATCTTTTTACCATCCCACTCAACACGTCTGCCTGATTCTAGGTAATATTTAACACACAAGCAATATAATAATGTCAAGAAACATTAGCATCTTCTGCAGTATATCATATGTATATTTTGAAAACCTTGTTTCAAATCCCAACTGCCAATTTTAAAAAATTGTGTTGGTATGATTTTTGTTTTCATCTGATATCCAGTGATTGATAAACACGTCAAACCTGTCACATTCATTATTTATGTGACTTTGTAGACACAATCAAGTCAGATATTCCATTCTTTTTAGTGTAATGCTCCAACGAAGGTATAACTTTATTAAATGCAAGCCTCCCCGTCATTAAATGAAGGCCCCTGTGAGATGTATCATTTTGCAATCTGTGCTTAAATCAATGTCTCTCAGTATGAAGAATAGTTTCTGAATGCTATTTACTTTCAAAAGTAAACATTCGAACAAAGGTGACTTCCACTGATAAATATTCTTTGGCTCCATAAAATAACAGTAAATTGAAACAACTTCTAAATAAAGTACTGAGAGTCTAAAATATTTGCATGGACTCTTACATTTGGCAAAACTTACTAAAAGCGAATCTTAAAAATAAGACTAGCAAGTGTTGCATAATGATTAATTATAGAAACATAGAAGTTTACACCAAAGAAGATCACGGTGCAATGTACTTGAATGGAGTCTCTGAAACAGCCGCCCAATTCGTAAGTGTTGATATTAAGTTATGTAAAACAAGCCCAGAGCTAAAGTAGATGCTGCCTCCAAAATGCAAAAACAGTTGAAGGAGAAAGTTGCAATCTGAGTCTTTGGTTTCTAAAAGTTCCAAACATTTCAATGAGCTATAATGAAAAAACACCACAAGAAATAAAACATAAATAACCTACCTCCACATGTGACGGTTTGGATAGCACAAAGTAAAGCAACAGACAGAATTCCGCACATCATCGACATTTTGTTAGTTTTTTTTGTGCGAAGGTGATAAAGTTTTAAATGATCTTGCTTTCCCCCAAAACAAGGGAGTTGGTGATAAAGGAAACTCCTAATTAAAAGTACTCCTAGCAGAGGCTGAGCTGATAAGTACAGATGCACAAGTAGAATATCCTGTCATGTGACATGCAGTCAATAACAGGAATCCAGTCAAGAAAATTTGCTTTCATCAGCTTTATTTCATATTTACATTTCTCTTCCTTTACCCTGTCACAGGGAATCAGATACATATCATTTGGATAGTAACATTTTTAAGACTTTTTCGAACTTTCTCCCGATGATTAATTCATGGAAAAGGCATTGTGATATTTTGCTAATTTTCCTGATTTTCCAATTATATTGTGACTTTCACGGAAAAACAAAACAAAATTGCACCAGAGTGAAATTAAACTTCATCCCAAATCTGCGGAAAATAACAGTGGCAAATACATTTTTTTAAACTGGAAGATAAACGCCTTCATTTTTCTTTCCAGTGACAATGATGCTGGAGATGTGGTATTAGCATTGAGGGACCCCTGTGTCAACTTGATTTAAAGGTTTTGTTTGCATGCCTGTATTGTGTCACTGCATTATAAACATTTTGCTTAAACATGCTCGACCACATTTGGATGGGCACACATAATCTGTTGCAAAAGGTCTGGTGGGGAAATGGTGCCCACAGGTCTGTTCCAGTTCAGGGGCAGCACGGTAGCATAGTGATTAGCACTGTGGCTTCACACCGCCAGGGTCCCAGGTTCGATTCCCGGCTGGGTCACTGTCTGTGCGGAGTCTGCACGTTCTGCGTGGATTTCCTCCGGGTGCTCCAGTTTCCTCCCACAGTCCAAAGGCATGCAGGTTAGGTGGATTGGCTATGCTAAATTGCCTTTAGTGTCCAAAAAGGTTAAGAGGGGTTATTAGGTTTGGGGGATAGGGTAGAAGTGAGGGCTTAAGTGGGTCGGTGCAGACTCAATGGGCCAAATGGCCTCCTTCTGCACTGTATGTTCTATGTCCTGCTGGAAAAGAAAAACTCACCCTTTTAAGGCCCTTTAAGACAGTTCAGTACATTCATTCGGTTTAGTGTACATCACATCAACATATCCTTTTTTGACTTTCTTAGTTGGATTTTGGTGAAAAGTTAAGCTATTTTGTCAATATTAGTTACAACTTCAACATCATTGGCATTTATCCATTTGAAATGAATCACTTAATCTTGACAATGATCATGTTTGTTGTGATGCAAGTAATAAATTGCCAAGGGAGACAAGAGACCACATTTGTGAAATTTAAATTTCACACTTAAAACAAAAGGATTAATCACCTTTTTAAGTTAAAATTATGCATCTTAGACTAAAAAAGCTCAATCATGAATTAATCTTATACACTGAATTAGCATATATTCAATAGGCTGCAGGATTCAATTAGATTAACAGAAACATTAAAACCTTTAAAACCCATTTGCAAATTAGAAAGCAACCTGTAGTATGTGCACAGAGGAAACACACATGGAACAGCCAGCTGGATGCAACTTTTATTCTCTGTACACAATATCTCTCCACTCCCTGAAGGGTCTCCCTCCTTGACCTGCACCCAGGTCGGGGTTTTTATACTAGGAGGCCTCCCTCATTACCAGGGAGGTCATGTTCCATGGAGGCCGCGAGGGGCTGGATGGCCCTCACCCTTGACCTCCGTGCGGAGTGTAACATTAAAGGCTGTAAGCAATACCAGTTACTCCTGGGGTCCTCTACCTTTTTGTTTCTGAGGTACCCCCTTCTAGGAATATATAAAGGACTTAAGAGCAGGAATAGGCCATTCAGCCCTTGCAGCCTGTTCTGCTATACTTAAAGACAGTAGCTGATCTGGTTGTGGCTTCAACACCACTCTACACTCAAAGTTCCTTGGGCACCACGGAACACAAACTTTGCTCTATCAAAATTAGTTGTGTAATTAAACATAAGCATTTATTCTTATTTTCTTTCGCTTTGAATATGAAACTGGTGCTGAGCAACAATTCTGTCAAGATGTGGAGACATCTTTGATTTCCTAAATGTACTCTGCCTGTTCTAGCTACAAACACCCTTCTCCATAACCATTCTGAACTTTTGCAGCCACATAGGGTTCCTCTGATCCTCTACTCGGTCTGTCAACTCTAGGGTTATCTTTTTACAAAGAGAGACAAACCCATCCAGCCTCAATTTGTTCAGATCCACATTATTGACTATGGGCTTCACCTCCCATATCTTGTGGGTATCTTCCCCCATCTTCTATTTGCAGAAGATTCCTTCACAAACATCATGATTTATTTTGAAACTGAACTGGATACTGCGAGTGGCACTAAGGGTGCAGACATTTAGAAGGAAATGACAACGGACAAAACTTTTGGAGAACCCCTTGAAATACTCCTGTGCACCACTAGGGGACTGTGGATGCCCAGCTGAAAACCCCTGTTTAGAAAATGAATGTTGGCTTAACAATCTCTGACAAGGCCTGAAAACATTGCTGCATATTCATACAGACTGAAGTTCAATGAACATACAGCCTCCTCATCCTTATCAAAGGCTGCTGAGGAATCCAATAAGCCATACAAGAGTTCACGTGCCTACTACTCTGATGGCTTAGTTGAATGAATCATTGTTAAAATATATATTTTCTTCCAAACACAATCAAATACAAACAGGAAATAGCACCTGAAAAATAAACATGTTCCACACAGTTTGTCAATTTTTCCCCTATTACACCGCAAACCCCCCCCCCCCCCCCCCCCCCCCCAACCTACTCCTCTCCCCTCCCCACTGGCAACAAACACGGAGAGCAAAGGCCTCCACCGTATGTAAAACCCCTCTTCCGACTCCCTAAGGACAAACGTAATCTTTTCTATCCTTAAGAGTGCACACAGATGGCATCACGGTGGTGCAGTGGTTAGCACTGCTGCCTCACGGTGCTGAAATCCCAGGTTCGATCCCTGCCCTGGGTCGCTGTTCGTGTGGAGTTTGCACATTCTCCCTGTCTTTGCGTGGGTTTCACCCCCACAACCCAAAGATGTGCAGGCTAGGTGGATTGGCCACGCTAAATTGCCCCTTAATTGGAAAAAATCAACTGGGTACTCGAAATGTATTAAACAATAAAGAGTTCACACAGTTCCCCCAACCATTCCGCGACTGCCAACCGCACTGCCAATCTCCAACTCAATAAAATCCATTGCTGGGCAATCAGAGAGGCGAAGGCCACAACATCGGCATCCTTCCCCTCCAGCAGCCCGGTAAGTCCAACACCCCCATAATCGCCACCAAAGGGCATAGCATCATCCTGACCCCCACTATCCCCAACAAAGTCTTGAATACCGCCTCCCAGAAATCCACCAGCTTTGCACGCGCCCAGAACATATGAGCATGGTTTGCCGGCCTCCTCCCACACCTCTCGCATGCAATCTCCACACCTCTCGCATACAACCATCCGGTTGCATGTCGTATGGATTCTATGAACCACCTTGAACTGTATACGGCTCATCCTCGCACAAGAGGAGGTCGAGTTGACCCAATGCATTATTTCACTCCAGGCCTCCCAACTCAGCTCAATCCCCAGTTATTCCTCCCACTTCTGCTTCTCGTAGCCCTTGCCCCTCCCCCCCACCCCCAACCACCCATAGATATCCTCGATCCTCCCTAACCCTAACCCCCCCCCCCCCCCCACACACAGACACACACACACACACACAAACACATCGGAGTCAATAGTTTTTCTAACAATGTATACTCTGGTAGATGAGAACACAAGGATAATTCTTTCCATGCAAAATCCCGTACCTGCAAATATCTAAACTCACTCCCCACTCGGCAACTAAAACTTCTCCCGCAATTCCTCCAACCTTCAAACTTACCCTCCACAAACAGGTCCCTTACCCACTCTATCCCTTCTCCATGTCACCTCTCCTCCATCGCATCCATTCCTCCAGGTATAAACCTGTGGTTCTGACATATAGGGGCCAATACCGACATGTGTACGAGCTTAAAATGCCTCCTCAACTGGTTCCAAATTTTGATCGGTGACACAACAATGGGGCTACTCATGTACATCCCTGCAAAAAATGGGACCGGAGTCAACACCAGGGCCATCAAACTAGTCAACCTGCAAGAGGCGTCCTCCACCTACACCCACTCTGACCTCCCCCTCACCCCACCATCGTCACACCTTCTCAGCATTAGCCGCCCAATAATAATGCTACAGGTTTGGGAGCAGCAGCACCCCCCCCCCCCCCCCCCCCCCCCCCCCGCCGCCGCCAACACCCGCATGTCCGTAAAATGGCCCTACTAATTCTCGGCTTCTTGCCTGCCCAAATAAACTCAGAGATCAATTTGTCCACCATCCGGAAAAACGCCCTGGGAAGGAATATTGGGAGGGATTGAAAGATGAATAAAAATCTGGGAAATACATTAATTTTCACTGTCTGTACGCTCCCCGCCAGCGATAACACAGGGCATCCCACATCTTCAAATCCCCTTTGACCCCCTTCTACCAGAACAGTCAGATTTCACATGCCTAGTTGCCCAGTAATGACCCACCTGCACCCCCAAATACTGATACCTTATCCTGGCCACCTTGAATGGCAAAGGCACCAATCCGAACAACAACAGAGACATCGGCCATCCCTGCCTTGTTCGCCTAGGAACCTAAAATACCCCAAATTCATCACATTCATCCTCACACTCGCTGTGGGGATGCATATAACTATCCATGCAACGAATGTCGGCCCAAACCCAAGTTTCCTACGAATCTCGAACAAGAGGGCAGCATGGTGGTACAGTGGTTAGCACTGCTGCCTCTCGCCGCCGAATACGCAGGATCTCTCCTGGTCACTGTCGTGTGGAGTTTGCACACTCTCCCCTTGTCTACATGGGTCTCACCCCCATAATCCAAAGATGTGCAGGGTTGGTGGATTGGCCACACTAAATTGCCCCCTAATTGGAAAAATTAATAAAAAAGAATCTCAATCAAGAACTGCCACTCAACCCGATCAAAGTCTTCTCCGCATCCATTGATATGACCATCTCCGGCACTCAATTCAGCAACCGGGTCATTGCCATATTTAGCAATTTCCTGATATCATTTGACAACTGCCACCCTTTAACAAACTCCATCTAATCCTCTGAGATGACATCCAGAACACATCTCTCCAGCTGCCTCAATAAATGCCTAGCCAAATCCTTCACATCCATATTCAATAACGAGATGGGCCTGTAGGACCCATAATCCATCAGATCCTTATCCTACTTTGGGATCAAAATGACTGAAGCCTGCGCCAGTGTAGCCAGCAACTCCTCCCCCTCACCAACGATTCATTAAATGTACTAAAAAGATGAGGTTCCAACTCCGCCAAATACTACTCATACAATTCAACCAGAAAACAATCCAACCTCGGCACCTTCCCCAACTGTATCAATCCCACACAATCCATTGTCTCCTGTCGCCCCAACGGCACCTCCAGTTCCTTTCACTTCTCCTCTCCCACCTCCGGAAACACCAACCCATCTAATAAAATGCCCCATATCTGCATCAAAGAACAAAGAACAAAGAAATGTACAGCACAGGAACAGGCCCTTCGGCCCTCCAAGCCTGTGCCGACCATGCTGCCCGTCTAAACTAAAATCTTCTACACTTCCTGGGTCCGTATCCCTCTATTCCCATCCTATTCATGTATTTGTCAAGATGCCCCTTAAATGTCACTGTCGTCCCTGCTTCCACCACCTCCTCCGGCAGCGAATTCCAGGCACCTACTACCCTCTGTGTAAAAAACTTGCCTCGTATATCTCCTCTAAACCGTGCGCCTCACACCTTAAACCTATGCCCCCTAGTAATTGACCCCTCTACCCTGAGTATCCACTCTGCCTATGCCCCTCATAATTTTGTAGACCTCTATCAGGCAGCCCCTCAATGTCCATCATTCCAGTGAGAACCAAATGAGTTTATTCAATCTCTCCTCATAGCTAATGCCCTCCATAACAGGCAACATCCTGGTAAATCTCTTCTGCACCCTGTCTAAAGCCTCCACATCCTTCTGGTAGTGTGGCGACCAGAATTGAACACTATACTCCAAGTGTGGCCTAACTAAGGTTCTATACAGCTGCAACATGACTTGCCAATTCATATACTCAATGCCCCAGCCAATGAAGGCAAGCATGCTGTGGTGAATGTGATTCACACCGGATTATAATCTGTATATACATGTGCCTATATTGTAAATGCAGTTGCACTACCTGACCACCAGGGGGAGTAGCTCTGGGAATGCTCGAGAATTGTACTGGGCTTCTCCCTTGGTTCCGCCCAGGACTCCTCCCCCGGAGCTGCTGTATAAAGATCAGTGTCACATGGTCAGCCGGCCAGTTCACCGAACGTTCAATGGCTAACCGGCTGGCTCTGTTGTAAGTATATTAAAACCACTATTCTAATCCTACAAGCACGTGTCCATAGAATTGTTGGTTCCAACACATGCCATATGCCTTCTTGACTACCTTCTCCGCCTGTGTTGCCCCTTTCAGTGACCTGTGGACCTGTGCACATAGATCTCTCTGATTTTCAATACTCTTGAGGGTACTACCATTCACTGTATATTCCCTACCTGCATAGACCTTCCAAAATGCATTACCTCACATTTGTCCAGATTAAACTCCATCTGCCATCTCCCTGCCCAAGTCTCCAAACGATCTAAATCCTACTGTATTCTCTGACAGTCCTCATCGCTATCCGCAATTCCACCAACCTTTGTGTCGTCTGCAAACTTACTAATCAGCCTAGTTACATTTTCCTCCAAATTATTTATATATACTATGAACAGCAAAGGTCCCAGCACTGATCCCTGCGGAACACCACTAGTCACAGCCCTCCAATTAGAAAAGCACCCTTCCATTGCTACTCTCTGCCTTCTATGACCTAGCCAGTTCTTTATCCATCTTGCCAGCTCACCCCTGATCCCGTGTGACTTCACCTTTTGTACCAGTCTACTATGAGGGCCTTGTCAAAGGCCTTACTAAAGTCCATATAGACAACATCCACTGCCCTACCTGCATCAATCATCTTTGTGACCTCTTCGAAAAAGTCTATCAAGTTAATGAGACACGCCCGCTCCTTCACAAAATCATGCTGCCTCTCACTAATACATCCATTTGCTTCCAAATGGGAGTAGATCCTGTCTCAAAGAATTCTCTCCAGTAATTTCCCTACCACTGACGTAAGGCTCACTACCCTGTAGTTCCCTGGATTATCCTTGCTACCTTTCTTAAACAAAGGAACAACATTGGCTATTCTCCAGTCCTTCGGGACATCACCTGAAGACAGTGAGGATCCAGAGATTTCCGTCAAGGCCTCAGCAATTTCCTCTCTAGCCTCCTTCAGTATTCTGGGGTAGATCCCATCAGGCCCTGGGACTTATCTACCTTAATATTTTTCAAGATGCCCATCTCCTCGTCTTTTTGGATCTCAATGTGACCCAGGCTATCTACGCATCCTTCTCCAGACTCAACATCTACCAATTCCTTCTCTTTCATGAATACTGATGCAAAGTATTCATTTAGTACCTCACCCATTTCCTCTGGCTCCAGACATAGATTTCCTTGCCTATCCATCAGTGGGACAACCTTTCCCTGGCTACCCTCTTGCTTCTTATGTACATGTAAAAAGCCTTGGGATTTTCCTTCACCTTATTTGACCCCTTTTAGCTCTCCTGGCTCCTTGCTTAAGTTCCTTCCTACATTCCTTATACTCCACACAGGCTTCGTCCGGTCCCAGCCTTCTAGCCCTGACAAATGCCTCCTTTTTCTTTTTGACGAGGCCTACAATATCTCTCGATATCCAAGGTTCCCGAAATTTGCCGTATTTATCTTTCTTCCGCACAGGAACATGCCGGTCCTGAATTCCTTCCAACTGACATTTGAAAGCCTCCCACATGTCAGATGTTGATTTACTCACAAACATCAGCCACCAATCTAGGTTCTTCAGTTCCCGCCTAATATAGTGATAATTAGCCTTCCCTCAATTTAGCACATTCACCCTAGGACCACTCTTATCCTTGTCCACCAGCACTTTAAAACTTATTGAATTGTGGTCACTGTTCCCAAAATGCTCTAACCCTACTGAAACTTCTACCATCTGGCCGGGCTCATTCCCCAATACCAGGTCCAGTACAGCCCCTTCCCGAGTTGGACTATCTACATTTTGTTTTAAGAAGCCCTCTTGGATGCTCCTTACAATTCTGCCCCGTCTATGCCTCTAGCACTAAGTGAGTCCCAGTCAATATTGGGGAAGTTGAAGTTCCCATCACAACAACCCTGTTGTTTTTACTCGTTTCCAAAATCTGTCCACCTATCTGCTTCTCTATCTCCCGCTGGCTGTTGGGAGGCCTGTAGTAAATCCCCAACATTGTGACTGCACCCTTCTTATTCCTGATCTCTACCTATTTAGCCTTGCTGCCCTCCGAGGTGTCCTCCCGCAGTACAGCTGTGATATTCTCTCTAACTAGTAGCGCAACTCCACCACCCCTTTTACATCCCCCTCTATCCCGCCTGAACCATTTAAATCCTGGAACGTTTAGCTGCCAATCCTGTCCTTCCCTCAACCAGGTCTCTGTAATGGCAACAACACCATAGTTCCAAGTACCAATCCAAGCTCGAAGTTCATCTGCCTTACCCGTAATACTTCTTGCATTAAAACATGTCTGCTCTTCCTCAGAGCCATACTGGCCCTATTCCCTAGTTCTCCCTCAATGCTTTCACCTTCTGACCTATTGCTCCAGTACCCACTGATGCACTATCAATTACGATGAGACGAGAGTAGAATGTAATCGAGGCTTTATTACACAGAGATGTGTGGCCTCCTACAGCAGCTGGCGAAATGGCTGCTGTACGGAGAGCACACATATTTATACTCCGCCTACTGGGCGGAGCCAGCAGGCAGGGATCTACCCCCGTACCTGTAGTACAGGGGCCTTACCGTAAAACCCATATATACAGTATAATACATCAGTGGTTACTCCCACACCCACACCCCTGCCATACTAGTTTAAACCCTCCCGTGTGACACTCGCAAACCTCGCGGCCAGGATATTGATGCCTCTCCAGTTTAGATGCAACCCAGCCTTCTTATACAAGTCACACCCACCCCAGAAGAGCTCCCAGTGGTTCAGATAACGGAAACACTCCCTCCTACACCAGCTCTTTAGCCACGTGTTTAGCTGCTCTATCTTCCTATTCCTAGCCTCACTGGCACGTGGCACAGGGAGTAATCCCGGGATTACAACCCTAGAGGTCCTGTCTTTTAACTTTCTGTGATACCCCCGACTCCCTCACGATCCCTGACCTAGCCATTGACTTAGGACTAGATCTATCCAACCTAGGGTCCAATACACAATTAAAATTACCCCACCCCCACCACCAACAACACGATCAACGGATGGGAATCCAAGTCCGAATGGACACTAACAGCTCCCGATTGGGCTGGTATACATTCACTAGAACCTCCAATGCCCCCGCTAAAACCCCACTCGCCATCACAACCTACCCCCACGGTCCTGCAGCTTCCTGGCCATTGAAATGCCACCTTTTTACTGAACAGGATATCAGCCCCCTTGACTTAGAATCATACCCCGAGTGGAATGTCAGCCCCACCCATCCCTTCCTTAGCCGCATCTGATCCTTCAGCTATAGATGTGTCTCCTGCAGGAAAACCACATCTGCCCTCAAACACTTAAGATGTGCGAACACCCGACACCATTTAATCCGCACCCTTAAATGGCTGCTAACATTTTCCCTCTGACAGATGTTAGGCTAACTGGCCTATAATTTCTGGCTTTCTGTCTCCCTTCCTTTTTGAATAAAGGAGTTATATGTGCTATCTTCCAATCTAATGGAAACTTCCCCAAATCTAGAGACTTTTGGAACATTCAAACCAAGGCATCAACTATTTCATTAGCTAATGAGAGCCCCAAATCGAATTAGCAGCCCCATTATAGCCCCCACTGTGAGGACTGGGTCCGAGATGTACAAAAGAAGGTCATTGGCATATAGAGAAACCCTATGCTCCACTCCCCGCACTATCCCCCTCCATTTATCCAACTGCCTCAACCCGATGGCCAGAGCCTCTATCGCCAGTTCAAAGAGAACAGGACACCCCTGCTTCATTTCCCAATACAACTGAAAGTATTCCAAATTCACATCATTTGTGCGGACACTTGCCTTGGGCTCCCTGTAGAGCAACTTAACCCATATCACAAACTTTGGCCCCATCCCAAACCATTCCAACACGGCAAACAATAATTCTGCTCCGCTCTATCAAAGTCTTTCCCTGAATCCAGCACCACATTAACCTCCTGCTCCCCCCTACTCCCGACGGGGAGATGCCACACATTCGAAAACAACCGCCTGCCCTTTGCAAAATCTGTCTGGTCCTCACCAATCACTTGCTGAAGACACTCCTCCAACCTGTGCACCAGCACCTTAGCCAGAATCTTAGCATCCACATTTAGTAGAGATATTGGCCGGTATGACCCGCATTCTACCGGGTCCTTATCTTTCTTCAATAGAAGCGAGATGGATGCCTGTCTCATCGTCTCTGGAAGTGAAAAATCTTCTGGGAGGTCGCCTACCTTCATACCGCTATCTAACGGCACTCTGTCATGTTTTCATGCCCCGGCAAGGAACGTACCCCAAGCTGCACTTTGGAGTAATTTCCAGCACTGAGGAGCTTTTTTTTAAATGGTGCCCGATCTCTCGAAACCCCCCCCCCCCCAGCAATCCCCGGAACCCCAACGCCCCAACTCACCAGTGTAGCCACCTGGGCTGGCCACGTCCCGATTTCAAAATGGACTCTTGCAAAGAGTAAAGGGAAAATTGGACAATGTTAAGAAAACAAGCAGGTGCAAGGTTTGCCTGTGGATCGGAGTTTGCAGCTACCAGACAGAACAGGTACAACAAGCCATTAGCATAGTAATGAGCTATCTCCGTGGACAGAAGAGAAACATTTAAGCAAACAATACCAGAGCAGACTCCCCGGCGCCAATGGAGACTAAAACAAAGGCAGGAAAACAGTCACCTAGGGCCTGCCCCGCAATCAAGCAACCACCCCTTTATTGAAGAAAATCAATACAGATGATTGGGACATGGTCCAATTAATTGGGGCCAAGCTCAAGGACCGCCCAAAAGAGCGCGAAGCCCCTTTGGGGTATAAAAAGCAGCCCCAAGACAGATCGTCCTCCTCTTCTTATTCTTCATCATCTTGGCCTTTGGCTCTCAGCAACGAGAGACCCGCCAAGTACCAGACAAGTAAGTCTAAAGTCAACGCACACTCCGAGATAGGCGCTCCTAGCTACTATTCTATACAAGTTCGATGCCAGCAGCCTCAGAACCGGACAATGGCCATTGTTCCTCTGACTGAGTGGGCCTCCGAAGCTAAGTATAGGTTTTTAGTAGTAGTGATAGTTTAGTGAGTCGAGTTTGTGCATGAGCATAATTGACTGAGTGTGTGAATAAATGTGCATTGATTTCAAACTTACTAACTGGTGTATTAAGTCTTTGATCAGTATTTGGTTTTGAACCTTGTGGCGGTATCGAAAGGATATCTGGCGACTCTTGAGCAAGCATAATTAAAACAGAGCAATTAAGAAGAGAGCATAATGAGCAACACCTGTAGGGGGTTCCTTGGAACCCCTCACACAGGCAGGGCACCTTGGCACTTCCAGCCTGGCACCCAGGTGACATTGCCAGGGTGCCCAGGTGGCACTGTCTGGTTGCCAGGCTGGCAGTGTCAAGGTTCCCAGGTGGCACCAGCAGTGCCAGGGTGCCACCCTGCCCAGAGGCTGACCACCCAGGGGCCTCTAATTGCCTGGGAAACCCCCCGCTCCCCTTCAGGTACCGTTGTGCCTGGTCCTGGTTTGTGGGGACCAGGACTGAATGGCGCACCTCTGGGGTCTCCTCAGCGATGCCAATCGACCCGGCATTAGTACAGCTAAGTGGGTTCTTAGACTCACAGCCATGCAGGACTGGGTCCCGCCCATCGTGGGCTTCTCCCAGGACCTACCGGTTGCGCCCCGTCCTGATTCCGCCCAGAGTATGACAAGAGACTGTCAGCTCACATGAAAGGGAATCTGATTGGCATCTAAGCATGAGTCGAGGAATGGAGTTGATTAGGGACTAAAATAGGGGATTTATGCATGAATACAGAGAGTTTGGCTGAATGATAACTTTACATTTGTCTTTGCCAAAGGAGAAGATACTCCCACGTAATAGTGAAAAATTAGGTTGTTAAGACACTGGAAAGGCTAAAAATTTATAAATAGGTGGTTATAAATAGACTGGTTACACCTAAAGTTGATAGGAGATGTATCCAAAGATACTGAAGTAAATACTGGAAGTTGCAGAGGCATTAGTCAGAGGCCTAGAAATTTGCAACGTTGTACCTTTGTTCAAGAAAGGTTCAAAAGGTAAACTCAGCACCTACAGAGCATTCAGCTTATCCTTAATAGTGGCAAAGTGGTATTGTCACTCGGTTAGTAGTCCCAGAGACCTAGGGTAATTCCCTGGGGTCCCAGGTTAGAATCCCACTATGCCAGATGGTGAAATTTGAATTAAATGTCGATTGTCATAAAAACCCATCTGGTTCACTAATGCTCTTCAGGGAAGGAAATCTGCCATTCCTACCCGGTCTGGCCTACGTGTGATTCAAGACCCAGACAGCAATGTGGGTAACTCTAACTGCCCCCACTAAAAAGGCCCGTCAGTTCATGGGCAGTTAGTGATTGGCAGCAAATGCTGACTCAGCCAGCGACAGCTACATCCCAAGAAATAATTTTTCAAAACTTTAGAAATTATGATTCAAGACAAAATTAAATGTCATATTTGGAAGTGTTGATGAATTAAAGGAAGCCAGCACAGATGTGGTAAGGGCAAATCGTATTTCACCCAACTTGTTTGAGTTTTTGTAGTTAAAAAAGAAGGGGATGGGACAATTGGGCGCGGCCGTTTTGGTGCGGCCGTTTGGACGCAGCCGTTTGGGCGCCATGGGACTATTGGGCGCAGCCAATGTGGCGCGGCCGTTTGGGCGCAGACGACAGAATTTTTTTTAGTTTTTGTGGCTAGTAAATTGTTGCAAATTGTTGCAAGTAAATTTAAAAACCTTAAATTAGTTCATTTAGTTTAGTTCATTTGGTGATTATGAGCAAGGCTCCTCATGTACTCGATAGCATCCATATTTTCAAATTTAAGAACAGTTTCATGTATTCTTTTATCTTTATTGTAAATTAAAAACCTTAAATTAGTTCATTTAGTTAAAAACCTTAAATTAGTTCATTTAGTTAAAAACTAAAGTTAAAAAACCTTTAGTTTAGTTCATTTGGTAATTATGAGCAATGCTCCTCAAGTACTCGATAGCATCCATGTTTTCAAATTTAAGAACAGTTTCATGTATTCTTTTATCTGCATCTCTATACTTTTTTCGTTTTTGTGGCGGTTCATGGCCGGCTAGTAACCTTTCATAATATGCATCTCTACCTTTCTGTACTTTACGCAGGCCATCAATTAGTTTCCATATGGTGGGATGATGCATGCCAAGTTCATATTTTAATCGACGGTGGGCTGCCTCCACATTATTGTTTGTGCGGTCTTCCCCGTTTAATGTTCTCTGATAAAGGTTCCAAATCTCAGGGCGAAATAAAGGTGTTTGTCTACCATTTCCTCGTCTGTTCAGACGACCAACATATGTATCTTCAAACCAGTTGAGTAAATCTTGAAGTTCTTGCGGCAGTTGGGTCTATAAAGCATCCAGATATTCATCAATTTTGTTCAAAGGGACAAAGGCAATGGCAATAATCATTTTAGCTTTTAACGCGAAATCTGGATCAGTGTTATACAAACTACGGAACCCCATACTAGCTAGATGTTTTTGCATATTTTGAGCTAAATGAAAAAAGCATCCTTTTATTTGAACATCAGGGAATATGTCTTTCATAGCACTGTGCGCAGCTTGTTCATAATCACAGACGATTGAACTGGGTTTCAAGTTGGGTTCGATTTCTTTCAATAATGCGAACATTCTCGCATATGTGGTGCGTTGCTTGTTGGGCAAAAGAGCATAAACCGTAGGAGTAACTCCTCCGTGTTTTTTTACCATAATTACACAAATCTGAGAAAAGAGGCTGGGAGCAATACTGAATGTGCCATCTGCAAACCACATATCAGATGTCAATAAGTGCTGTAGCCAGCTCTGTCTTCCGAAGATTAATATCCGGTCGTGACCTGGTCCGCTATCACAAAGTAAAACATTTTCTTCCACTCCTGGTTGAGGGACATATATCCTGTAGCATTCTGGCACAATCAATTGTTGTAAATCACTTGGATTGGTGGGGGCGTTCAATACATAATTACGCTTTCTGCTTATCATTCTCCTCAAAGCAGATATATTAGGAATGGCTGGTAGACTAGCTTGGGATATGTCTGTCAAACATTCATTAACAACTACAGTCGGTGCCTCAAGGGTTTCCTGTGCTCTCTTTTTTATTTTAGTTTTCACGAGTGCAACCTCTACTTGTGCAGCAGAAGCATCATGCGAATGGCTGTTCAGCTGCCTCACCACGTTTGCAGCTTTAGTATGGAGCCGTGCTTTGCACCGGTTTTTTTGCTCACAATGCCAAAATTTCACTTCGCTGTCACCTTTGCTTGTTTTGTCAAAGACGTAAAGGAATCCGTTATGAACAAATTTTTCTTTACCACGTTTCACTAATACTTCCTCAGCCATCATATGGGTATGCGAATTGGTTTAGTTAAAAAATATATAAAAAGATGGTGATAGAATGCACCAGCACCCAACTCAACGCACCCGCACCAGCAGCCAACTCAACTGAGGCTAATTTACAAATAAAGAAATGTTATTTTGGCGCCAAAACGTCCGGCGCCAAAACAGCCGGCGCCAAAACGGCTGGCGCCAAAACGGCCGCGCCACAACGGCCGCGCCCAAATGGCTGCGCCAAAACGTACCTAACCCAAAAAAGAAGGTCGATGAGGGATTTTTATTCTCTGGCTAGGTCAGCATTTTTGGTGCTCATCCCTAATTGCCCTTGAGCTGAGTAAACTACTTTAATATTGCAAAGTCTGCTTGTATTTGCAGCTTGTGTGAGAAGAATTGATAAAATCTAAGGTATGTTTTTTGAACATCTGCACCAGGCCTCAAGAGGCTGGAAAACATTTTGCCTTAGAAGGGGTGCAGTTTTGGGTACACGATGCTGCTGCCAGAGTGGAATAGTCACCACAGACAATGGGAGGAAGGACCAGGCACAGTGTAGCTGACCATAGCACCCACACATTGGGGTTACTCAGCGACTTGGTAATGTACGTACTGAGGGGTCAGTAATGTGTGTAGCAATCTGGGGAGCTGGCGTGGAACAGCCTAAACAGCGGTTATTATTTGTGGTTAGCAAACATCTGAATGAAATGAAATGAAAATCACTTATTGTCACAAGTAGGCTTCAATGAAGTTACTGTGAAAAGCCCCTAGTCGCCACAATCCAGCACCTGTCCAGGGAGGCTGGTACAGGAATCGAACCGTGCTACTAGCCTGCTTTAAAAGCCAGCAATTTAGCCTGGTGAGCTAAACCAGCCCCTATCTGTCAGTCTTTTCTTCAGGTACATACAAAGTGTTTCGCCTTTCAATAACGTTATCTTTCTCCCTTTTTAGTTATTTCTCTTTATTTATATACATATATAAAATCAATTCTAATTAACATATAAATCTAATCGTTATTCAATAAAATTGTTGTTTTAGCACAATAGTTGTCATAGTCACTCATTCCTGTTATATCCAGCATATGATTTCAAACCTTAAATGACACACTTAACTCTTACAACTCCCTTGAGAACCTTGATAACGCTCTTGGAGACCTGCTTATACAGTCCAGCTAGTGGATGCCCGAGCTACAAGCAGAACTGCATGTTATCACACTTCCATGAGCTCTACGGGACAACAGCTGAGTGAGGGGGTGAGGGTAGGCCTGAGGTGTTGGGGGACATCAACATATTCTTGAACTTCTTAGATGAGCAGGGAGAATATGTGCCGAATATGAAGAGGAGCAGCTGCTCGGAACATCAAAGAGCTCCTCTCTGGGAGCTCCTGGTGTGGACATCAGCTCCTCAGCTCCTCAGTCGGTGACACTAACACTTCATACAGCTGCAAAGACAGAGGAGGGCCGACACCAGAGCAAGAGCCCCTCAATTTACTTACAACACAGTGGGATAAAACATAGAGGCACACATAAGCTTGGGGGGGGGGGGGGGGGGTGACATAGTGATATTGACACTGGACTGGTGATAGAGTGACCCAGAGTAATACTCTGGGGACCCGGTTTCAAATCCCACCATGGTAAATAAATATCTGGAATTAAAAGTCACAGAATCACAGAATTTACAGTGCTGAAGGAGGTCATTAAACCCATCGCGCCTGCACCAGCCCTTGGAAAGAGCACCCTACCCAAACCCACACTTCCAGCCTCCCCATAACCCCACCCAACATTTTTGAACACTAAAGGAAATTTAGCATGGTCAGTCCACCTAACCTGCACATCTTTGAACTGTGGGAGGAAACCAGAGCACCCGTAGGAACTGAGTGACACGGGGACATGGGAGAACATGCAGATTCCGCACAGACAGTGACCCAAGCCGGGAATTGAACCTGGGACTCTGGAGTTGTGAAGTAACTGTGCTAACCACTATGCTACCGTGCTGCCCCTCATGCCATGAAATCATTGTTGATTGTTGTCAACAACACAGCTGGTTCACTAATGTCCTTTAGGGAAGGAAATATGCAGTCCTCATCTGGAACCGACAATGGCAAACTCAGCCCTGCAAAGTCATCCTTACTAAGTTGTCCTTACAAAGTCGTCCTTACTAAGCAGGAGAGCTGTCTCACAGATTGCCAAGCAACAGCTTGACATAGTCATATTCATGGAATCATACCTTACAGATAATGTCCCAGACACCACTATCGCCATTCCTGGGTGTGCCCTGTCTCACCAACAGACCCAGCAGAGGTGGTGGCACAAAGGTATACAATTAGAAGGAAGTTGACCTGGGAGTCGTGAACATCAGCTCTGGACCAAACATCCTGCTGATTGCCACGTACTGGCCATCATCAGCTGATGAATCAGCACTGAAGGTGACAAGGGCACAGAATGTACTCTGAGTGGGGAACTCCAATGTTAACCATCAAGAGTGGCTTGGTAGCACCACTATTGATCGAGCTGGCCAAGTCCTAAAGGAGGTAATGGCTAGATTGAGTCTGTGACAGGTGTGCGGGAACCGCCTACATGTGGGGGAAAAACATACTGAACCTCATCCTCACCAGCATGCCTGCTGCAGTGCACTGTCTCGGTCGGCAGTCCTGTCTTCACATTGATGATACCTCCCCATCGTATTGGGCACTACCACCATGCTAAATAGGATACATTCAGAACAGATCTAGCTACTGAAGACTGGGCACCCATGAGATGCTGTGCGTCATCAGCAACAGCAGAATTGTACTCAGCCGCAATCCGTAACCTCATGGTTATACTATGCTATACTATTATAACCCTGGTTCAGAGTGCAGGAGCATATGCCAGGAACAGCACCAGGCATATTGCAAAATGAAATGTCAACCTGGTGAAGCTACAACACAGGACTAATTGCATACCTTTCCTCAATTTTGCGAATACAAAAATTCATGTCCAGTATCCTAATAAAACTTGGGGTCTGATCTGGTATCCTAACAGATAAAAGAGCTGAATGCAAGGGTTAGGTAAGAGTGACTGTCTTTGACATCAATGTTGCATTTGACTGAGTATGGCATAAGGAGCCCAGGCAGAACTGATGTCAATGGCAATCAGAGGAAAACTCGCCACTGGATGGAGTCATATCTGGCACAAAGGATGGCTGTGGTTATTGGAGATCAGTCATCTCAGTCCCAGGTCATCACTGCAGGAGTTTCTCAGAGTAGTGCCCTAGGCTAAACCATCTTCAGCTGCTTCATCAATGACCTTCCTTCCAACAGAATGTCAGATGTGGGGATATTTGCTGATGTTTACACAATGTTCAGCACCATTCACGACTGCTCAGACACTGAAGCAGTCCACGTGCGAATGTAACAAGACCTGAACAGTATCCAGGCTTGGGTTGACAAGTGGCAAGTTGCATTCATGCCGCACAAGAAGCACAAGGGCAGCAGATACATGGGAACCCCACCACCTGTAGGTTCCCCTACAAGTCACTCACCACCCTGACTTGGAAATATATCACCGTTCCTTCACTGTCACTGGGTCAAAATCCTGAAACTCCCTCCCGAATAGCACAGTGGGCGTACCTACCACATGGTTCAAGAAGGCAACTCACCACCACCTTCTCAAGGGCAATTAGGGGTGGGCAACAAATGCTGGCCAAGCCAGCGAATCCAAATTCCGGAAAAATGAATTTAAAAAAAGAAGTGATTTATAAAGAGCACCCAGTTGCACTTGGGGTTCACCATGCAGTGTTTGTGTTTTTCAATATATGTGCACTGCTGCAAGAAATGAGGAATTGTTTCACTTCTTGCAGACCACTGGGCCTTTTAGAGTATCTGGGTGCCCCCAAAGGGTGTGATGGAAAGGACCTCACTGCATGAGGTCGGTGCATCTTCCATATTGCTTTTTATTGTATTTACGGGTGCATATAAATGGTAAGGATAATTAAGCCTGTGCCTTTATTAGATTAGGTAGATCTGTTAGCAAGCATCATGTGAAACATACTTTTATACTGAGCCTCCCTTATGCATAGTTAATTCTGCCCTGCTGGCAGTCTTTAGGGTTCTTTACCATGAAGTGGTTGGCTAGAATCTCCCTCCATACTCTCATTGCCAGAGGAGCCATTGTAATCTAGGATGTCCTTATTGTTCTCCCTTTGATGTGCAAAGCATAGCAGACCACCACAATGCACGAGTGCCTTGTTGGGGGATTCTGAAGGGCTCCACTGTGTCTGTTCATCTTCAGAAATGTATCTTCAGAAGCCATATGACCTGCTTGAGGTTGCATGAGCAGACCCATGACAGGTGTTTTATATATATATAACACCTCCGTATATATCTTTGCATGTCATAAGGTTGTCAATACATACATCTCCAATGGGTACCAGTTATCTATTTTTTTAATTAATTCATGGGATGTCAGCATCACTGGCTAGGCCAGCATTTATGCCCATCTTAATTGCCTTTGAGAAAGTGGTGGTGAGCTGCCTTCTTGAACCACTGGAGTCCATGTGCACCAGGTCCATGTACACTCACAGTCCTGATAGGGATCCTTGAAGGCACGTGGGGAACCTGAAAAGGTCAGGCACCTCAGTCTATCTTTACATGTCGGTGCCAGGGCTGCTTTCTATGAACCTAACTACACTTGAAGGATTTGTTTGGAGTGGTCACATGCCAGTAATACATTGAGCAACCAGAAGCTCTTTCTCGTGATGAAGGCCACTGGCTGCTCTGAAGGAGATTTGATGGCCACATGCATGCCGCTGATCACATCCTGCACCTGGGTGAATTTGATTCTTTCAGCCTGACTGTCCAGATCCAGACAGAAACATACATAGTCATTAGCCCCCTTGGAGTTAGAATTGCTAACTATCTTGATGCAGTAATGAACTGTAGACTGGGAGATCCTACACATATCTCCAGTAGATAACTGGAATGATCCTGAAGTGTATAATTTTAGCATCGAGAGACCTTGAGTACCACAGACATTGGGTCGCCACACTTCCCTTGAGCTGAGTTCATCTTCCATCATGGCACATCTCAAAGCCTCCCTGGAAGGGTAGAATCTTTGTTCACACTGCTGCTCTGACATTTTCAGGAAGCTGAGTTTCTAATGGTAGCTGATCTGCAGCGGGTAACTTGTTATGCAAATAAAAGGCTGGTATGTGCCCTGTTGCACCCTCCTCCTCCTTGCTCCCTCTGAATCTAATGCCCCTGATGCGCCCTGAAGTTGCTACTGCTGACTGTGGTTGCTGCATTCTCCCTCTTTGATGCCCTTTCTCACTGCAGGCTTCAAAGTGGCTGAGACCCCTTGCAGTTAGCTGCAATCTGGGTAGACTATGGCCTCCAGTCGTGTTCCCACTACTGATGTGCGGCGGATTGGCCGGTAATTGTCAGAGTTAGCCCTCTCCCCTTTTTTGAAATGGGGTGTAACTCTGCATTCTTCCAGCCCTCTGGCACCTCTCCCATAGCCAAGGAAGGTTGAAAGATTGTGGTCAGAATTTCTGTTGTCTCCACCCTAAATTCCCTCAGCCTCTGGTGCATCCCATCTTGACTGTGGGATGGGCGGGGATGGGGAGCTTGTTAACTTCAATGATGTCAACCTATTTAGTTTATATGTTACCCTAACCAATATCGTTACTTTTTTCTCCTCTACAATACCGCATTACTGCAATCTCCTCGTTTGCGAAAAGTATTCATTTTGTACCTCCGTCATGATCCCTGCCTCCATAAGGTCTACTTTATTGTCCCTGATCAGCGTATTGTTCCCTTTAATTACAATTCCACTTTTTAGTTGCTGAATAAAGTTTTTTTAATTACCTTGTTACATCATCTGCTAAACTTTTCTCATCCTTTCTTTTTGTCGGCTCACGTCCTTTTTAAAATTTCCCCTGCACTCTCTGTGTTCTGGTGCTTTCCAATTGTTTCCTGTCCCAGACATTTATCAGAAAGCTTTTCCTGTGTTATCTTAACCTCTGTTTCCTTCGCCAGCCAGGGAGTTCCAGCATTGGATGCCCCAGATTTCCTCTTTCTGCCTGGTTAATACTCAAACTATGCCTGCCTTGAAGGCCTGACATTGTTCATTTCTGGCTTTCCTGCACAGTTCCTATTTCCAGGCCAACTACGCCAGATTCATTTTCAAATCATTGATAATGACTCTCTTCAAGTTACCTTTGATTTTCTTTTGTCTCTTTCCATAAATATATTTAAATGAATTATCTTCTGAGCACTAGTATCCGTATGAAACATGTTTCACTTGCTTTACTGCATCCCCCATAACTAGATCCAGTATTGTTTTCTTCACATTGTGCTGGATACATACTAATTAAGAATGTTCTCCTGAATATATCTTAGGAACACTTCACTCTCCTTCTTGTCCTTTTACTCTATTTCTTTCTTAGGTAATACTTAAGTAGTTAAAATGTTCTACTATTACCACTCAGTTATGTTACATTCGCTTTGAGCCCTACACACAGGACTTTCTAAGCCCTTTTTTATTCATTCGTGGGATGTGGGCATCGTTGGCAAGGAGAGGATTTGGTGCCCATCCCTAATTTCCCTTGAGAAACTGGTGGTGGCCCGCTTTCTTGAACCACTGCAATCTATATGATGTAGATACATCTACTGTGTCGTTAGACAGGGAGAACTAGGATTTTGACCGAGACAATGAAGGAACAGTGGTAAAGTTGCAAGTCAGGATGGTGTGTAACTAGGAGATGGACTTGAGGATGATGGTGTTTCCATGTGTTTGCTTTTCTTATCTGAGGTGGTAGTGGTCTCCAGTTTGGAAGGTGCTGTTGATGGAACTTTGACAAGTTACTGCAATGCATCTTCCGGAGGGTATACACATTGCTGTCTTCGTGTGTAGGTGGTGGAGGTAATGAATGTTTAAGGTGATGCATGAGGGCGCTAATCAAGTGGGCTGCTTTGCTCTGGATGGTGTCTTGGGTTTTGTGGGAGTTTCACTCATCCAAACAAGCAGAGAGAATCCCATCACAATCCTGATTTATACCTTGTAGATGCTGGACAGATTATGGAGAGTCAGGAGGTTAGTTACTCCCTACAGAATTCCAATCCTCTGCCCTGCTATGTAGCAAGAGAAGTTATCTAGCTGGTCCAGTTATGTAACCCAAGATTTGATCGTGAGGGATTTAATGACATAATGTCATTGAATATCAAGGGGCAATGGTAAGATTCTCTCTTGTTCGAGATGGTCAGTGCCTGGAACTTGTGTGACACAAGTTTTACTTAGCACGTATCAGCCCAACCCTGCATGTTGTCCAAGTCTTGTTGCACGTCGGCACACAATGCTTTAGTATCTGAGGGGCTGTGGATGTACTGAACATTGTGCAGTAATCAGCAAACGTCCCCACTTCTGACCTTATGAGAAGGTAAGATAACTGATGAAACAGTTGAAGATGGTTGGGCCCCGTGGTTGAGATGATTGAGGGCAGCACGGTAGCATTATGGATAGCACAATCGCTTCACAGCTCCAGGGTCCCGGGTTCGATTCCGGCTTGGGTCACTGTCTGTGCGGAGTCTGCACTTCCTCCCTGTGTGTGCATGGGTTTCCTCCGGGTGCTCCGATTACCTCCCACAGTCCAAAGATGTGCAAATTAGGTGGATTGGACATGATAAATTGCCCTTGGTGTCCAAAATTGCCCTTAGTGTTGGGTGGGGTTACTGGGTTATGGGTATAGGGTGGAGGTGTTAACCTTGGGTAGGGTGCTCTTTCCAGGAGCCGGTGCAGACTCGATGGACCGAATGGCCTCCTTCTGCACTGTAAATTCTATGATTCTATGATTGCTGAGTCCGTGAAGCTAATTCAGTATGTTTTCTTGGGATGTCTGGTATGCCGGCCACTTCCTCAATGTAAATGAAAAATTATGATTCAGCATGTCTTTGACAATATCCCCATTATCGTTTTTTCAAAGGGACCCTCATTGCCTCCTACCATTCTCTTTTCCTAGTCTCATTGTAAAAACACTTCTGTTGATTTGCAATTTCTTTTCATACTCTGTTTGTAATTCTTACTTTATTTTAAAGGGTTTTATCACCCTTTGCTGCTCTTTGTATTTTCAAGCATCTGTGTTATTTTTCGCAACCATTTCTTTTAATTATATGTTGTCTCTAATCTCTTTAGTTGACAATGGCTGTCTTTTCTGGCAAGTGGAGCTCTTACACTTTTGAGGTATAAACTGGTTCATTATCACATTAAATCTTCTTCAAACACTTTGCAATGATCCTCTGTCCCTTTAGCCATTAACGGATTTACCCAGTTTACTGTGGATCATCTCTCTCTCATTCCACTGAAGTCAGCCTTGGCTAAATCTGGAATCTTAGCTGTTTCACATTTCTCAACATTACACTAAACTTGATCTTTATTTGATAAATGTTGATACATCATGAGGCTGTTAACTAAATATGGCTAATTATTCAATACCTAATGTGGCATCCCCCCTTGTTGGTTCCAGGACATATTGTTCCAGAAAACTAGCCCAGCCCCTTTCAGCAACTTCATTACCTTTCTGACTGCTCTAGTCTGCTTATTCCATTTTATATGAAGGTTAAAATGCCCCATAGAACCACTCTGGCTTCACTGGATGCTTGTCTAACCTCTGCATTTCTAAGATTCACCATTTGTTAGCTGATACCAGAAGACCGATCTACGATTACCACTTCACCTTTTCTATTAATACAGGATTATCTAAACAGTAGAATATGTAGAAAATTAAAAAGTTCAAGGTGCTAAAATTTGTAAGCAAGCTCACAGTACATAGGACTGCTGGTGTTGAATATTTTCCTATTTAACCATTTCGAAGTTAAAGAAATGCACCACGGGAGTGATAGTTGGCACTGAGTCAAATAACAGATCATGACTTGTGTCAAGGGGAATGATTTAGCTTCATTCTAAGGATTTCGATAGTCCCTTTTGATTGGCAACATTCTAATTTCACAGTAAACTGTAATTCTGTAAGTATTAGCTTCCTTGAGGTATTACTGCGAGGAACTGGAAAGCTTTTAAAATGCCAGACTGAAAACTGAATAATCAGCACATTGATGAATTCATTTGAAATGATGGCTTCAGTCTGTGATCTCTCAGTCAAAATCGACCATATCTTTGTGTATGAATTGAAGTAAACAATGGTAGAAATACACAACAAAATAGCCAACACCTTTGAAGATAAAAGAACAATGCATGTCGGCTTCTCAGTAGTTCCGTGCTGTGCTTTTTTACTCTACTATATCTCTCAAGATATTTTGGATGAGCAGGCCACAGTTCCATATTGTAGATCTTAATCAGATCCAGAATTTTCACTCTAACTTTTATCTGGAAATTTATTCCCAGTGTTTTTTTAAAATGTATTTTATTACAAACATGTATCAAAACAGGTTACAGCGAATAAACATGCTGGGAAACATGCTTCTCTACAATCAACTATACAGTCTGTACAGATTTTTTCTCTCTTTCAACCCCCCTCCCCCGCGACGAACAGCCCCTCAAACACGGTCACAACAATCCCCCACCTTTCCTCAAAGCCCTTGAAGAGCTCCTTAACTCATACCTTATCTTCTCTAATCGCAGGAAATCACATAGGTCACCCAACCATGTTGCTACTCCCAGTGGCGATACTGACCACCACTCCAGTACAATTCGTCACCGTGCAATCAGAGAGGCGAAGGCCAAGACATCAGCCTTCCTCCTCTCCATGAGCTCCGGCTTCTCTGAGACCCCAAATATCTCCACCAAAGGGATCAACCTCCTCCTCCACTATCCTGGCTAAGACCACGAACACTCCCACCCAGAATCTTCCCAATTTTTCACAACCCCAGAACATGTGCGTGTTATTCGCTGGCCCCTGCCCACACCTCTCACACTCATCTGCTACCCCCTGGAAGAACCCACTCATTCTCATCTGAGTCATATGCAGCCAGAGCACCACCTTAAACTGTATCAGGCTCATCCTTAGACAAGAGGAGGTCCCGTTTACCCTTCGCAGTGCCTCAATCCATGCTCCCCAAGTGATCTCCCCTTCCAACTCCACTTCCCATTTCTCCTTGATCTTCACCACCCACTCGTCTCCCTGCACCCCCAGCCACTTGCATATATCCCCAATTCTTCCCTCCCCCTTCCATATCTGGGAGCAGCAGTCGCTCCAGTAGGGTGTATCCCGGCAACCTAGGGAAACCCCCCTCCAGACCTTTCGCGCAAAGTCGCTAACCTGCAGATACCTCAACTCACTCCCCCACAGCAGCTCTACCCTCTCCCTTAGCTCCTCCAGACTGGCGAACCCTTCCTCCAAATACAGATCCCTCACCTTGACCAGCCCCACTTCCCTCCACCTCCTGTATACACTATCTATCTCCCCGGCTCAAACTCATGATTCTCGCACAGCGGCGTTAGCATCGACATCCCTTCCACCCTAAAATGCCTCCTCAGCTGATTCCATATCTGCACTTTGGACTGCACCACTGGGCTTCCTGAATACATACTCAGAGCCATTGGCAACGCTGCCGTCACCATAGCCCACAAACTAGACCCCTTACAAGATTCCTCCTCCATCCTAACCCACTCTACCCACTCTAACCCACTCTACCCCTTATCCTTTCCACCACTGCCGCACCTTCTCCACATTCGCCGCCCAATAATAATGAAGCAAGTTTGGCAACGCCAACCCCCCCCTGCTGCCTCTGCCTCTGTAGCAGGGTCCTCCCCACCCTCGGCACCTTGCCCGCCCATACAAAATCAGAGATGATCGTGTCCACTTACCGAAAAAAGGCCTTTGATATAAAGATCGGGAGAGCCTGAAAGATAAACACGAACATCGGCAGAATTTTCATTTTCACCACTTGGACCTTCCCTGCCAGCATTAAGTGCAGTGTATCCCACTTTTTAAGATCCTCCCTGGCCTCCTCCACCAGCTTCATTAAGTTCCACTTGTGGAGCCCTGTCCATTCCCTCGCTACCTGAATCCCCAAATACCAAAACCTATCCCTCGCTGCCGTAAATGACATCACCCCTAAATTAGCCCGTTGTACCAGCTCATTCACCGGGAATGCCTCGCTTTTCCCTACATTCAGCTTGTACCCTGAGAACCCTCCAAACCTCTCCAGCAGGCCCATAATCCTTCCCATACTCTCCAACGTATCCGAAACATACAGCAAGAGGTCATTGGCATAGAGCGACACCCGATGCTCTCTCTGGACACTCATAATCCCCGCCACTCTGCCGACCCCCTGAGAGCCATCGGCAATGGCTCTATGGCCAGCGCAAACAGCAACTGTGACAGCTGGCATCCCTGCCTCATACCCCTGTGTAAGTCAAAGCTTTGTGAGCTCATAACATTCGTCCTCACCCTCGCCCTTGGCGCCACATACAGCAAACGTACCCATGCCACAAATCTCGGCCCAAACCAAAACCTTCACAAGACCTCGAACAAGTACTGCCACTCCACCCGATCAAATGCCTTCTCCGCGTCCATGGACACCATCACCTCCGGTACCAGAGCCCCCGACGGATTCATCACCACGTTCAACAGCCATCTTATATTACCTGCGAGCTGCCTGCCCTTCACGAAGCCTGTTTGATCTACTGCCACCGCCCGGGGACACACTCCTCCATCCTCCCCGCCAACAACTTAGCCAATACTTGCACATCCGTATTCAATAGTGATATGGGCCTATACAATCCACGTTCCACCGGGCCTTCCCCTTTTTTGGAATTAGTGTCATTACTGCTTGCGTCAACGTCTCCGGCAACTCCCCCTTCTCCAGTGCTTCATTAAATGCCCCAGCAGATGTGGTGCCAGGTCTGTCGCAAATTCCTTATAGAATTCTGCCGGGTGCCCACTCGGCCCAGGGACCTTCCCCGACTTCATACCCCTGATACTATCCAGTACCTCCCTCAGCCCCAGGGGCTCCTCCAACACCTGCCGCTTTGCTTCCTCCACCTGGGGAAATTCCAGCTTGTCCAGAAACCGCTCCATGTCCCCCTCCTCTCCTCCCGGGTTCACCTCATAATGTCACTGCTAGTACTCCCTAAATAGTTCATTTATCTTCCCTGGCTCTGACACCACATCCCCAGCCCCAGTCCGTATCTTAAATCTTTCCCTGGATGTAACCTGCTTCCGCAGCTGGTGCGCCAGCCTGCAGCTCGCTTTCTCCCCATACTCATATTGCAACCCCCTTGCCCTACACAGTTGCCCTACCGTCCTCCCTGTTGTCAGCCTGTCAAACTGCCCCTGCAACGTTTTCCTCGTCGCCAATCCCTCCACGGTGGGCCCCCTCGAATATTCCCTATCCACCTCCACTCCTTTTCCTATCCGCATGGGTCTAAACCAAAATAATTTCCCTCCGGGCCACTGACTTCAATGCCTCTCAAAAAATGGCCGCCGAAACCTCCCCATTCTGATTCAACTCCACATACTCCTTAATCGCCACCCGCACCTTATCACAAAAACCTCCATCTGCCAACAACCCCGAGTCAAACCTCCACCCCGGACTCTGCTCTCGTCCTGTTCTAAACCGAATCTCCAGCCAGTGGGGGGCATGGTCGGAGATAACTATCCCTGCACACTCTGCCCCCTCCACCCCAACCAAAATCTCCCGCCTCACTACAAAATAATCAATCCTCGCATGCACCTTATAGACATGTGAAAAGAAGGAATACTCTCTTCCCCTGGGTTCTGAAAGCGCCATGGGTCCACCATACCCATCCTTTCCATAGACCCCCCCCAGCTGTCTCACCATTTGTACCCTACTCATCGACCTATCCACCCTCGGCTCTTGGACACAGTTAAAATCTCCTCCCATGATCAACTAGTGCATGACCAAATCCAGGATAGCTCGATTGCCAGGGCGAATAGAAGCGGGGACAGCAAGCATCCCTGCCTTGAGCCCCTGTGCAGCTGGAAGTATTTGGAGCTGGTGGTGTTAGTCCACACACTAGCCATGGGAGCGCTGTACAGAAGTTTCACCCAGGGGTGAACCCCCCGTCAAGCCCAAGCTGCTCCACTTGCTGTATAAGATACTTCCACTCGACTCTGGCGAAGGCCTTTTTTGTGTCCAGGGAGATGATCACTTCTGGTGTTCTCTGCCCGGATGGGGTCATTATTATATTCAGCATGTGCCTGATGCTCGATGTTAGCTACCTACCCTTAACAAAGCTCATCTGGTCCTTTGCGACCACCTCTGGTATGCAATTCTCCAGTCGCCCAGCCAAGATTTTGGCCAGTATTTTCATGTCTACATTGAGCAGCGAGGTGAATCTGTAGGACCCGCATTCAGTCAGGTCTTTGTCTTTCTTGGGTATCAGTGGGATTGAGTCTTGTGCTAACGTTGGAGGCAGAGTGCCCCTTGTTAGTGAGTCGGTGAGCATCGCCCGCAAGCGCAGGGCCAGTACTGTCGCAAATCTTGTGTAGAAGTCTGCCGGGAATCCGCCTTGATCCGGCACCTTCCCCGCCTCATGGCATAAATGCTCTCCATGACTCCTCCCACTTCTAATGGTGCTGCCAGCCCTCATTTCCTGTCTTCCCCCATGACTGGCATATCCAGTCCATCGAGGAACTGCTTCATCCTCGAGTCCCCTTCGGATGTACAGCCCCCGGTAGAAGGTCTCAAATGCTTTGTTGATCTTTTCTGACTCAGCTGTCTGTCGTTGTTGTCCCTAATTTGTGCTATTTCCCTCATGGCTGCCTACTTTTTCAGCTGATAAGCCAGTAGCCGGCTGGCTTTGTCCCCATGTTCAGTGTCTGCGGGACACTGCCTTCCTAGTGGCGTGTAGATCTAAGTCAATTTGTAGTTTTTTCCTCTCCGCTAGGAACTCCACGGTGGGGGCCTTGGAGTATCGCTGGTCTACCTTCAGTATGGAGTCGACCAGTTGTTCCTAGCCACCCTGACTCTACCCACTTTATAAGCAATAATCTCACCCCGGATTACAGCCTTCAGCGTCTCCCAGAACGTGGAGGGTGAGGAATTGGAAGCTCCTCTGAATCTAGAGGAGATTAAAGAGGGTATGGGATTGATGCAGTTGAGGAAGGCACTTGGACCAGATGGGTTCCCGATTGAATTTTACAAAAGGTTTGCCGGGTTGCTGACCCCAGTGCTGCTCGAGATGTTCGAGGACTCTCTGACTTGAGGGACATTGCAAACCTCTTTAGTGCAGGCGACAGTCTCCTTGATATTGAAGAAGGATAAAGACCCGATGGAATGTGGATCGCACCGCCCCATTTCTTTGTTGAATGCAGATGCAAAGCTGCTAGTGAAGGTATTGCTGAGGCACTTGGAGTCCTGCCTCCCGGGGATAATTTCAAAATACCAGACAGATTTATTAAGGAGAGACAACTGCTGGCCAAAATCCAGAGGCTGCTCAACATGGTTTTGTATCCATCTCTATCCCCTGAAACGGAGATGATTGTTATGTTCTGTGTTGTGGCCGTGGTAAAGATACACACAGAACATCTAGTTCTTTGACTAGTGATGATAGTTTATTAACAAAATGAACACATGGAAAGATAACTAACAAACTATAATACAAACAGTAACGAATAAGTGAATTCACCTGGAGCTATTTCTCATGCAACTGTTCACTAGTACGACTTACTACCAACTGCCAGATCTCTGGAGTCACATGGTGAATCTCTTTCGCTATCTGCTGGTCAGAGGTCGTATAGGTAACTATAAACATTAATAATTAATTAGATATATTACTGTGCATATGCATATCGCCACAGTGATTATTTCTCTGTATGTAGAGAAGTTGTTCGATAGGGTGGAATGGAGCTATTTATTTGAGTTCTTGGGCAGGTTTGGCTTTGGAACTAGGTTAAAATCCTGGATCTATTTTGTATAGAGCCCTCGCTGCCAGTGTCCATACAAATGATTTAAACTCAAAATACTTCTGACTGGGAAGAGGCATGTAACAGGATGTCCATTGTCTCCTCTACTGTGTGCCATAGCTATTGAACTTATGGCTATTGCACTGAGGTCATCTACAAAGTGGAGGGGAATAGATAGAGGGGGCAGGGAGCACAGGGGTCCTTATGTGCGGATAACCTGTTACTGTATGTGACAGACCCTCTCTTCAGTGCAGAGGAGATAATGAAACTGCTCGAGAGGTTTGGTTGCTTTTCGGGGTACAGATTGAGCCTGGGTAAAAGTGAATGTTTTCCCGTGAACCCCCAAGAAGGGGAGCCAAACTGAGGAAGATCTTTTCGCCTGGCCAAGTCCAACTTTCCAACTCTAGTTTTCCTCTCAAAGTCTTTTTTTACATGAGTTAATAAGATGATCCCATCTTTTATTTGGGTGGGTAGGACCCTGCGGATCAGTAGGGGGATTTTACAAAGGAATAGGCAACCAGGGGGTCTTGCGTTACCCAACCTGTTGTATTATTATTGGCCGGTGAATATTGAAAAGGTGCAGAGTGGCATACAGGGTTTTGGAACCAATAATTCTATGGACACGTGCTTGTAAGATTAGAATAGCGGTTTTAATATACTTACAACAGAGCCAGCCTGTTAGCCGTTGAACTTTCGGTGAACTGGCCGGCTGACCCTGTGGCACTGATCTTTATACAGCAGCTCCCAGGGGAGGAGTCCTGGGCGGAGCCAAGGGAGAAGCCCAGTACAACTCTCGAGCAGTCCCAGAGATACTCCCCCTGGTGGTCAGGTAGTGCAACTGCACTTACAATATAGACACGTATATACAGATTATAATCCGGTGTGAATCACATTCACCACACAGGGATGGAGTCATGTGGGGATGAATGGAGAGGAATGACTGTGAAGATACCAGTTTGAGGGCATTGGTTATGACTCCCCAATTTATTTTTTAAACTTAAGTACCCACTTATTTTTTTCCAATTAAGGGGCAACTTAGTATGGCAAATCCACCTAACCTACATATTTTTGGGTTATGGAGGTGAAACACACGCAGACACGGGGCGAATGTGCATACTCCACACAGACAGTGATCCGGGGCGGGATCGAACCCTGGTCCTCACCGCCATTTCCAGCATTTTGAAAATTATTTTAAAATTTTGGCTTCCCAATTAAATGGACTGCCAGCCCGGTGCTGGTGGCCACCTTGAAAATATGGGGACAGTTGAGATGGCACTGCAAACTGGGTGCTATGTCAATGATGGTCCCAATCTGTGGGAACCTCGTTTTGTGCCAACGGCTTTGGATTCACCCTTTGGGGTTTGGAAGGAGGAGGGCTTGGAAAGGTTTAGAGATCTGTCCATTGATGTAAGTTCCTGAGTTTTGAGGATTGGCTGGAGAGGGGTAAGCCCTCAAAAACTAGCCAGTTTCGATATTACCAGGTATGAAACTTTGCGCGCAATGAGATTGCATCCTTCCCTTTGACCCCCCCCCCCCCCTTCTGTCATTGATGGACAAAGTTATTTCGGCTGCAAGTGTAGGGGAGGGAGGGGTATTGGAGATCTATGGTCAGCTGATGTCGACAAATTAGGTTCTGTTGGACGAAATTAAAAGAAAATGGGGCGAGGAATTGTGCCAGGAATTGGAGGATTGGGAGTGGAGTGAGGCTCTTTATAGAGTCAACTCCACCTCTTTTAGTGCATGGCTCAACCTGATCCAATTCAAGGTGGTGCATAGGATGCATTTATCCAAGGCCTGAATGAGTGGGGATTTTGCAGACGTAGGGGATAGGTGTGAGCAGTGCTGTGGGGGCCCTGCTCATCACAGACACACGTTCTGATCCTGCCCGGGGCTCATGAACATTTGGTCTCCTCCTTCAGCATCTTGTCGGGCATTCTTGGTGTCGACTTGGTGCCATGTTCTTTGGTGGCTACTTTTGGGATCTCAAACTTGCCAGTTATGGACAGGGCCAAAGGCAGATGTTCCTGCCTTTGCTTCCTTGATAGCCCGGAGGCGAATCTTATTTGGCTGGAGGCCCTTGTCCCCACCCAGTGATGCAACTTGGCTCAGAGACCTGATGGAATTTTACACTTTGAAAACATCAAGTTCCTCATGAGAGAGTCAGATGAAGGATTCTACCTCGGGTGGCAGCCGTTTATTTCCTTTTTCAGGGAGTTGGTCACCATTAGATGTTGTGGCGGTATGGGAGGGTATTGGGGATGGTTGCTATTTCTTTTTGGTTTGTGGGGAGTGGATGAAAGGGTTGAATACTGTTAACTGTTTTACATAAATGGTTGCATTGGTGATAATCTGGGAAATTATTAACTAAATAATTTTTTTTAAATTGGAGGACAGGTTGGGCGGCGGGTGTTATTCTTGATATATTGTATAAATCTGGTTGAATATTTTATATGATGTAAACTGAAAATATGAATAAAAATATTTATTTAAAAAATATCAATGGGAGAGCAATTAGCTCGAAACAGTAAACATTGTATCATGAGGTTTAGGTTGAGTTTAGAAAAGGACAAGGAGCAATCCAGAGCAGGGACAATCAATTGAAGAAAACTTTTATGGGATGAGAATGCATCTGAGTCGATCAAGATGGAATCAAATGTTGGCAGAAAAGACGGTGGCTGAACATTGGGCAATCTTCAAAGAAAAAGTGTTGCAGGCGATGCCAAGGTGTATTGTCTTTAAGGAGAAAGGTAGGACAAATATGTCCAGAGTGCCCTGAATGACAGGAGAGAAAGAGGTGAAGATGAAAAGGAAGAGATGCACGTATGGCAGATGTCAGGTAGAAAGTACAATGGAGAATCAAGCTGAATATAAAAGGACCAGAGGGGAGTGATAAAAGCAAGGAGGGACAATGAAAAGAGACTGGTAGCTATTAGAAAAGGTAATCACAAGATAAGCAGATAAATAATAAAAGGGTGGTAAAAGAAAGAGTAGGGCCAAATATGGATAAAAGTATGGATATGGAAGTCAGGGAAATAGCAGAGACATTAAATAAGTACTTTGCATCTGACTTAACAAAGGAAGAAGATGCTATCCAGGCTGAGGTGCAAGAGGGGGGTAACTGGTACACTAGAAGAATTTACAATTGAAAAAGAGGAGGTTTTAAAAAGGCTATCTTTACATAAAATAGATAGGGTACCAGGACTGGATGAGATGCATCCAAAGATACTGAGGGAACTGAGAGTGAAAATTGCTAGGGGCACGAGTGATAACCTCCCAGTCCTCCTTAGACACAGGGGTGGTGCCAGAGGATTGAAGAATTGTGAATGTTACAACTTTATTCAAAAAGTGGTGCAAGGATAAAGCTGGCAACTACAGACCAGTCAGTTTGAATTCAGTGGTGGGGAAACTTCTGGAAACTATAATTGGGGATAAAATCAATAGTCACTTAGACAGGTGCGGGATAATTAAGAAATGCCAGCATAGATTCATGGAGGAAAAATCTAACTTGCTGGAGTTTTTTGAAGAAGCAACAGAGAAGATTGATAAGGGCAACGCTATTGTTGTGGCATTTATGGATTTTCAAAAGGCATTTGCTATATTACCACACAAAAGACCTCATCTGGAGTACTGCGTCCAGTTCTGGGCATCATGTATGAAGGAGGATGTGAACAAATTGGAGAGAGTACAGAGGAGGTTCACAAGAAGTATTCTAGGGATAAAGAACTGTAGCTATGACGATAGATTGGGAAGATTGGGACTTTCCTTGGAGAAAAGAAGGCTGAGAGGTGGGTTGATAGAGGTTTTCAAGATCCTGAGCGGTATGGACAGGATAAATAGTGATAAACTGTTCCCACTCAAAACAGCATCAAGAACAAGGGGTCACATCTTCAAAATAATTGGCAAAAGGAGTGAAAGTGATGTGAGGAAACATTTTTTCATTCAGAGATTGACTGGATTCTGGAGCAAACTTCCTGAGAGAATGTGGAGGCAAGTTCGATCAAGGTTTTTAAATGGGAATTGGATTGATATCTGAATAGAGAGAATGTGCAAGGTTATGGCGTTAAGGCAGGAGAGTGGGATTAGGTAGAATAGTCTTTCAGAGAGCCAGTGCTCACTTGATAGGCCGAATGGCATCGTTCTGCACTGCAGCGAGTCTGTGAAGGAAGCCCGAATTGGCTCACACTGGGCGGTCTTAGTGGAGCTGGACAGGTTTGGAAAGTGTCCAATTCCTGAATACAAAACATATTGTGTAACAAGAAGCCATTCTTTTGTTTTGCAGAGACACCATGTGGCATTTCAGTGAGTTTATTTTCAAGAAAATAAGGAGATTACGCTATACGGAAGATATCCCCTTCCCAAAATGTTTCTTCTCCTGAAAAGAATAATGATGGAAAGATAAGTGAAATGATTTTCCAATAGTTGGCCCAGCAACCTTTTTTTATTATTAATTGATGGGATGTGGGCGTCGCTGGCGAGGCCAGCATTTATTGCCCGTCCCTAGTTGTCCTTCAGAATGTGGTGGTGAGCTACCTTCATGAACTGCTGCAGTCCCTGAGGTGTAGGTTCATCCACTGCTGTTCAGGAGGAAATTCCATGATTTTGTCCCAGTGACAATGAAGGAACGGCATTTCCAAGTCGGGATGGTGAGTGAATTGAGGGGAAACGTCCAGGAGGTGGTGTTCCCAGGTATTTGCTGCTCTTGCCCTTCTAGATGGTAGTCGTTGTGAGTTTGGAAGATGCTGCCTTGGTGAGTTCCTAACAGTGCATCTTGTAAATGGTACACACGGCTGCCACTGTTCATCAGTGGTTAAAGGTGTGAATGTTTGTGGAAGGCGTAGCAATCAAGCGGGCTACTTTTCCCTAGATGGTGTTGAGCTTCTGGAGTGTTGTTGGAGCTGCACTCATCCAGGCAAGTAGGAGAGTATCCCATTACACTCTTGACTTGTACCTTGTAGATCGTGACAGGCTTTGGGGAGTCATGGGTGAGTTACTCACTGCAGGATTCCTAGCCTCTGACCTACTCTGGTACTATTCATCTGGCTAGTTTAATTCAGTTTCTAGTCAATGGTAATCACCAGGATATTGATTGTGGGATATTCAGTGATGGTAATGATATTGAATGTCAAAAGGTGATTGTTAGATCCTCTCTTGTTGAAGATGGCCATTTCCTGGCACTTGTGTGGTATGAATATTATTTGTCACTTGTCAGCCGAAGCCTGGATATTAAACAGGTCTTGCTGCATTTGGACATGGACTCTTCAATATCTGAAGGGTCATGAATAGCACTGAGCATTGTACAGTTATCAGCAAACCCCTCCACTTGTGACTTTTTGATGGAAGGAAAGATCATTGATTTAACAGCTAGAAATGGTTGGCCCTCAGATAACTCCTGAAGAACTCCTGCAGTGATGTTCTGGAGCTGATGATTGACCTCCAACCAACACATCTTATTTGTGCCAGGTATGACTAAAACTCTTTCCCCCTGATTCCCATTGCCTCCAGTCTTGTGAGAGCTCCTTGATGCCATACTTGGTCAAATACTGCCTTAATGTCAAGGGCATTCACTCTCACCTCATTTCTGGCATTTAACTCTTTTCTCCATGTTTGAACCAAGGCTATAATGTGGTCAGGAGCTGAGTGACCCGAGCAGAACCCAAATTTAGTGTCCGTGAGCAGGTTATTGTTGAGTAATGATGCTTGACAACACTGTTGTTGACTCTTTTCATCCCTTGAATGATGATCGAAAGTAGACTGATGGAGTGGTAATTGGCTGGGTTGGATTTTCCTGTTTCTTGTGTACAGGACATACCTGGACAATTTTCTACATTACCTGGTAGATGCCAGTGTTTTAGCTGTACTAGAACAGTTTGGCTTGGGGCACAGCAAGTTCTGGAGCACAAGTCTTCAGTATTATTACCACCTGCAGTGAGTCGTTTGATTATCCATCACCATTCATGGCTGGAGTTTAGATATGATCCATTAGTTGTGGGATTGCTTAGCTCTGTCTCCTACTTGTTACTTATGTTGTTTGACACAAAAGTAGTTTTGTGTTGTAGCCTCACTAGGTTGACACCTCATTTTTGGTGTTGCTCCTGTCATGTTGCACTCTTCTTTGGACCAGGGTTGATCCCCTGGCTAGGTGGTAATGGTACAGTGGGGGATATTCGGGGCTATGAGATTACAGATTGTGGTTGAATACAATTCCTCTGCTGCTGATGGCCCAGGGTGCCTCGTGGATGCCCAGTCTTGAGTTGCTAGATCTGTTCAAAGTTTATCCCAATTAGTACAGTGGTAGCGCCACACAACACATGGTGGTGCTGGTGGGGGAGGAGGGGGAGGAGGAGGAGGGGGGTTTTGCCCTCTCACCCCCTTTCACAGTCCCAGTCGAGCAGCTATGTCCTTTAGGACCTGGCAGGCTCGATCTGTGTTGATACTAGCAAGCCATTCTTGGTGATGGATATTTAAGCCCCCCCACCCAGAATACATTCCACGCCCTTGCCTCAGTGCTTCCTCCAAATGGTGTCCAACATGGAGGAGTACTGATTCATCAGCTGCGGGGGGACAGTACGTGATAATCAGCAGGAGGTTTCCGTGCCCATGTTTGGTCCAGACATGTTTGAACAGGACATACCCAGGAATGGTGATAGTGTCCGGGACATTATCTGTAAGGTATGATTCCATGAGTAATATTATATCAGGCTGTTGTATGACTAGGCTGTGAGACTGGTGTCCCAATTTTAGGACAAGCCCCCAGATGTTAGTAAGGAGGGCCGACAGGACTGGGTTTGCCATTGTCGTTTCCACGTTGAGGTGAGGATTGCAGATTTCCTTCTCATAGAATCATAGAATTTACAGTGCAGGAGGAGGCCATTTGGCCCATTGAGTCTGCACCAGCTCTTAGTAAGAGCACCCTACCTAAGCCCACACCTCCACCCTGTCCCCGTAACCCAGTAACCCCACTTTTTTGGACACTAAGACCAATTTAGCATGGCCAATCCACCTAACCTGCACATTTTTGGACTGTGGGAAGAAACCGGAGTATCCGGAGGAAACCCATGCAGACACGGGGAGAATGTGCAAACTCCGCACAGACAGTGACCCAGCGGGGAATCGAACCTGGGACCCTGGAACTGAGAAGCAACTGTGCTAACCACTGTGCTACCATGCCCTACCGTGGTTCCCCAACAGACATTAGTGAACCAGGTGGGCTTTTTACAAGAATCAACAATGGTTTCATGGTCATCGTTAGACATTTAATTCCAGATATTTATTGAACTCAATTTCCTCCATCTGCCATGGGATTCAAAGCCGGGTCCCTGGAGTGTTACCCTGGATCACCAGCCCAGCCACATAGAACATAGAACATAGAACAGTACAGCACAGAACAGGCCCTTCGGCCCTCAATGTTGTGCCGAGCCATGATCACCCTAGTCAAACCCACGTATCCACCCTATACCCGTAACCCAACAACCCCACCCCCTTAACCTTACTTTTATTAGGACACTACGGGCAATTTAGCATGACCAATCCACCTAACCTGCACATCTTTGGACTGTGGGAGGAAACCGGAGCACCCGGAGGAAACCCACGCACACAGGGGGAGGACGTGCAGACTCCACACAGACAGTGCCCCAGCCAGGAATCGAACCTGGGACCCTGGAGCTGTGAAGCATTTATGCTAACCACCATGCTACCCTGCTGTCACAATATCACTGTGCCACCGCCTCCCCTTGTGTGTGCTTCTATGTTTTACTCAATCTGTGCTGTCAGTAAATCGACGGCCTCTCACTCTGATGCAGAGGATCCGGGTTCAATCCCGGCCCCGGGTCACAATCTGTGTGGAGTTTGCATATTCTCCCCGTGTCTGCGTGCGTCTCACCCCCACCAACGCAATAAAATGTGCAGGCTAGGTGAATTGGCCACACTAAATTGCCCCTTAATTGGAAAAAAAAGAATTGGGTACTCTAAAATTTAAAAAATCATTGGAGTATTAATTCCACATATTTTAATTCCAAATGTTTTATTAAATTCTACAATCTGCCGTGGTGGGATTCAAATTCAGGTCCCCAGAGCAGTGGGTCTCTGAATTACCAGTGCAGTGACAATACCACTACGTCACCACCATCCCTATGTCTGGATAATGTTCAGTTTAGTACTTTTAATGTCCACAGTCAGGACAACTTACATTTTTTAAAAATAGTTCAATAAACATAACAGTGCTTGAGAGATATTGCACTAATGTAATGAAGAACGTATAGCCACTGTTAAGGCTAAGGAACTCTGACATAATAGGAGATTTTTAATAGCATCAATGGAAAATGGAAAGAATCCACTCTCGGCTCTTTGGGGTCCATACCCGCTTTACTAACTGAAGACTGCTGGGTTTGTAGTTGTTGGAACCCATGTTACTTTACATCAGTGCAAATAAACAGATACTTGAATTGCACCGTTCATTGAATCATAGAGTGGAATTTTCCAGGGGTTCCCGCCAGCAGGATCTTCCGGTCCCGCCGATGGTGACCCCTGCAGCAGGTTCATGGAATATCCCACCACTGGCCAATGGCAGGCCACCTCCACCACTGCAAAACATGCACTGGGGGTGGTGGAAAATTCCGTCCATAGAAAGGTTACAGCACAGAAGAGGGCTATTCGGCCCTACATGTCCATGCTGCCTCTCTGCAAAAGCAACTCAGCTTGTCTCCGAGTGCCCCTTCTTTTCGTAATAGCCTTACAAATCTTTTATTTTCAAAAAATTAGCCAAATCTGCTTTGAAAGCTAGGATTGAATCAGCTGCTATCACACTTTAAGGCCCAGCATTCCAGATCCTAACTATGTGCTACCTAAAATAAGGTTACTCTTTGGTTCGTTTGCCATTCACCTGAAATCAGTGCCCTCTGTCCTTTCATCTGCCGATGGCAATAGTTTCTGACTATTTACTCTGTCTAGACCCCTTCTGGCTTTGAAAACCTTTTCAAATCCCCTTCCATCCTTCTCTTTTCTAAAAACAGCCGCAACTCTTCCATCTATCCTCATAACTGAGGTCTCCCATCTCTCAAAACATTCTCAAAGCATTCCAAATCTTTTCCGTGCCCTTTCGAATGCTTTCTCATTCTTTCTAAGGTGTGATATCCAGAATTGAACATAATAATCCAGTTGAGACCAGTGTTTTTTAAAGGTTTACCATAATTACCTTGCCTTTCCTCCTCTATAGCCCTGTTTATAAAGTCCAGAATCCTGTATGTTTTATTAATTACTTTCTCAACCTGCCCTATCACCTTCAACAATTTGTGCGCGTATAACCCCCAGTTCTCACTGCTATTGCTCTTACTTTTGAATTGTAACCTTTATATTTCCTCTCCTCATTTTTGCATAATAAGAACAGGAATAGGCCATTTGGCCCACTGAACATGCTTCACCATTAAATGAGATGGCTGATATGATCATGGTCTTAACTCCACTTTCTTGCCTGTCCTCCCATAACTCTTCGCTTCTTTGTAGATCAAAAATCCGTCTAATTCAGTCTTGAATATATTCAACGGCCAAGCCTCCACTGCTGCCTGACAAAGAGAATTCCAAAGACTCTAGGACAGTCCTTCAGAGTCGAGGGTGACTCGCTTCCATTCCGGGGAGGTGGGTTCTGCGATGGCAGAATAGTGCAATCCTGGATCCGCAGACTCTGCCACAGGTTTGGCAGGTGGTGTTTGATGAGGTGGGTGGGTGGGACGCTCTGGATTCTGTGCTCTCCTACCGCTGTTTACACTTGGCTTCCGTGTACTCCACCCTACGATGCTCGATGTGATTGCCGTCTTCGTGGATGCTTTTTCTCCAGTTTGTACGTTCGAAGGCAAGCGATTCCCTCATGTTGATGTGGATGTGGCTCTTATTTAGGGAAACCTTCAGAGTGTCCTTATAACGTGTCCCCTGCCCTCCTAATGAACATCTGCAATTGCGGAGCTCTGAGTAGAGCACTTGTTTTGGGATGTTGTGTCAGGCATACGGGCAATGTGGCCCGCCCATCGCAGTTGGTCAAGCATGACCAATGCCTCTATACTCGGGATATTGGCCTGGGAAAGGACGCTCTGGTTGGTTCACCTATCCTGCCAGTGGATTTGCAGGACTTTGCAGAGGCAACATTGGTGATATCCCTCCAAGGATTTGAGGTGTGCATTGTACGTTGCCCATCTTTCTGATGCATCCAGGAGGGCAGGGACCACGGCTGCTCTGTAGACCATAAGCTTGGTGCTGGGTCTGAGGTCTTGATTTTCAAATACTCTGCTCCTCAGGCATCCAATCACTGCACCGGTGCATTGGATTGGATGGTGAATTTTGTCGTCAATGTCTGCTCGCACCAAGAGGAGGCCCCCGAGGTATGGGAAATGATCCACAATGTCCAAGGGCTCACCATGGATCTTGATGGTTGCGGGGCAGATTTGTGTGGCAGGAGTGGGCTGGTAGAGGTCCTTTGATTTCCGGATGTTTAGTCTGAGGCCCATTCTCTCCTATGTCTCGGTGAATGCACCAATGATGGTTTGTAGCTCAACTTCTGAGTGTGCGCACACACTGGCGTCAGCTGTGCCCTGCAGCTCGATGACAGAAGTTGGGGTCATCTTGGTTCTGGCCTGGAAGTGTCAAAAATTGAACAATTTACCGCTTGTCCGCTGCAAGGAAGAGGTAGAGCAGCGATGACGCATCCCTGTTTGACCTCCGTTTGCACATGTATTGGGTCTGTGGCTGTTCAGTTGGTGAGGATCATGGCTTGCATGTCATCGTGAGCAGGCAGAGAAAGGTGCCGAGTTTCTGTAGGCAGCCGAATTTGACAAGGATGCTACACAAGCCCTCACGCTTGACAGAGTTGAAAGCTTTTGCGTGATCGAAGAAGTTTGCAGATGGAATCCCTGCATGAGGGATTAGGAGAGCTAAGAGAAGGCATGAAAAATCTTTGGTGGGTAGGATCAAGAAAAACCCCAAGGCCTCTTACACATATGTGAGAAATATGAGAATGACTAGAGCGAGGGTAGGTCCGATCAAGGACAGTAGCGGGAGATTGTGTATTGAGTCTGAAGAGATTGGATAAGTATTGAACGAGTACTTTCTTCAGTATTTACGAATGAGAGGGGCCATATTGTTGGAGAGGACAGTGTGAAACAGACTGGTAAGCTTGGGGAGATATGTGTTAGCAAGGAATAAGGAAGATGTGTTGGGCGTTTTGAAAAACTTGAGGATGGACAAGTTCCCCTGGGCCTGATGGGATATATCCAAGGATTCTATGGGAAGCAAGAGATGAAATTGCAGAGCTGTTGGCAATGATCTTTTCGTCCTCACTGTCAACAGGGGTGGTACCAGGGGATTAGAGAGTGGCGAATGTCATGCCCCTGTTCAAAAAAGGGAATAGGGATAACCCTGGGAATTACAGGCCAGTTAGTCTTACTTCGGTGGTAGGCAAAGTAATGGAAAGGGTACTGAGGGATAGGATTTCTGAGCATCTGGAAAGACACTGCTTGATTAGGGATAGTCAGCACGGATTTGTGAGGGATAGGTCTTGCCTCACAAGTCTTACTGAATTCTTTGAGGAGGTGACCAAGCACGTGGATGAAGGTAAAGCAGTGGATGTAGTGTACATGGATTTTAGTAAGACATTTGATAAAGTTATGCAGAAAGTAAGGAGGCATGGGATAGTGAGAAATTTGGCCAGTTGGATAACAAACTGGCTAACCGATAGAAGTCAGAGAGTGGTGGTGGATGGCAGATTTTCAGCCTGGAGCCCAGTTACCAGTGGGGTACCGCAGGGATCAGTTCTGGGTCCTCTGCTGTTTGTGATTTTCATTAATTACTTGGACGACGGAGTTGAAGGGTGGGTCAGTAAATTTGCAGATGATACGAAGATTGGTGGAGTTGTGGATAGTGAGGAGGGCTGTTGTTGGCTGCAAAGAGACATACATCGAATGCAGAGCTGGGCTGAGAAGTGGCAGATGGAGTTTAACCCTGAAAAGTTTGAGGTTGTTAATTTTGGAAGGACAAATATGAATGCAGAATACAGGGTTAACGGTAGGGTTCTTGGCAATGTGGATGAGCAGAGAGATCTTGGGGTCTATGTTCATAGATCTTTGAAAGTTGCTACTCAAGTGGATAGAGCTGTGAAGAAGGCCTATGGTGTGCTAGCGTTCATTAGCAGAGGGATTGAATTAAGAGCCGTGAGGTGATGATGCAGCTGTACAAAACCTTGGTAAGACCACATTTGGAGTAGTGTGTGCAGTTCTGGTTGCCTCATTTTAGGAAGGACGTGGAAGCTTTGGAAAAGGTGCAAAGGAGATTTACCAAGATGTTGCAGGGAATGGAGAGTAGGTCTTACGAGAAAAGGTTGAGGGTGCTAGGCCTTTTCTCATTAGAGTGGAGAAGGATGAGGGGAGACTTGATGGAGGTTTATAAGATGATCAGGGAAATAGATAGTCAGAGACTTTTTCCCCGGGTAGAACAAATCATTACAAGGGGACATAAATTTAAGGTGAATGGTGGAAGATATAGAGGGGATGTCAGAGGTAGGTTCTTTACCCAGAGAATAGTGGGGGCATGGAATGCACTGCCTGTGGAAGTAGTAGAGTCGGAAACATTAGGGACCTTCAAGCGGCTATTGGATAGGTACATAGATTACGGTAGAATGATGGGGTGTAGATTAATTTGTTCTTAATCTCGGACAAAAGTTTGGCACAGCATCGTGGGTCTAAGGGCCTGTTCTGTGCTGTATTTTCTATGTTCTATGTTCTATGATCAAAGAATGCCATGTACACAGGTTATTGCTGTTTCCTGCACTTTTCCTGGATTTGTCGCACTCTGAAGATCATGTCCATTGAGCCTCTTGATGGGCTGAAGCCACACTGAGACTCAGAGAGGAGCTCTTCAGCCACCGGGAGGAGGCGGTTGAGGAGGATTCTCGTGATGACACTAGAGGAGGGATGTGGAAACTTTGGAAAGGGTGCAACGGAGATTTACCAGAATGCTGCCTGGTTTGGAAGGTAGGTCTTATGAGGAAAGGTTGAGGGAGCTAGGACTTTTCTCTTTGGAGTGGAGGAGGATGAGAGGCGACTTAATAGAGGTTTAGAAGATGATGAGCGGGATAGATAGAGTGGACTTTCAGAGACTATTTCCTCGGGTCGATGTAGCAGTTGCAAGGGGGCATAACTATAAGGTTCGGGGTGGGAGATATAGGAGGGATGTCCGAGGTATGTTCTTTACTCAGGTTCGGGTGTGGAATGGACTGTGGGCTGTGATAGCGGAGTCGGACACTTTAGGAACTTTCAAGCAGTTATCGGATAGGCACATGGAGCACACCAGAATGACAGGGAGTGGGATAGCTTGATCTTGGTTTTGGACAAAGCTCGGCACAACATCGAGGGCCGAAGGGCCTGTTCTGTGCTGTACTGTTCTGTTCTATGTTCTATGACCTTTCCTGTGACAAAGAGTAGGGAAATACCTCTGTAATTTCCCCAATCGGACCTGTCTCCTGAAGATGGTCACAATTAAGACATCTCTAAGATCATCCAACATGCTCTCTTCCTTCCAGACAAGGGTGATTGGAGGTTGTGGATTCTTGTCAAGAGTGCCTCTCTGCCGCGTTTAGTACTTGTGCAGGGATTCCATCATGGCAAGCTAAGGTTGTGCTGAGATGGTGAAAGGTAGTGTGTTGCAGGATGGTGTCAAGAAGCATGTTTCTTGGTTGAGGAGGTCCTCAAAGTGCTCTCTCCAGCGAGCGTTGACTGCCTCTCTCTTTGATGAGCGCCTCTCCATTTTTGGCTGTCAGGGGAGGTGGTGGCGTAGTGGTATTGTCACTGGACTAGTAAACCAGATCCTCGGAGTAATGACCCTCCGAAAGAAGAAATTCCTCCTCATCTCAGACCTAAATAGAAAATGTCTTATTTTTAGACTGTGCCCATAGCTCAAGGTTTCCCCATGAGAGTAAACTTTCTTTCAGCACATACTCTTTCAGGGCCCCTCAAAATTGTATACGTCTCAGTAGATTACCTCTCATTCTTCCAATCTCCAATGAGTATAGACCCAACCCATACAGCCTTTTCTCATAAGACAACCTCTTCAGAACAGGAATCAGTCAGTGAACCTTCACTGAACTGCTTAGAACCATAGAATTCCTACAGGGCAGAAGGAGGCCATTCAGCCCATCGAGTCTGCACTGACCCTCTGAAAGAGCACCCTACCTAGGACCACTCCCCTGCCCTATCCCTGTAAACTCACCTAAACTGTTGGTCACTAAGGCCAATTTGTCGTGGCCAATCCACTTAACCTGCACATCTTTGGACTGTGGGAGGAAACCAGAGAACCTGGAGGAAACCCACGCAGACACGGGGAGAATATGCAAACACCACACAGTCACCCGGGGTCAGAATCAAACCTAGGTCACTGGCACTGTGAGACAGCAGTGCTAACCACTGTGCCACCATCAGGCCAAGAGGGCTAGAGGGTTTGTGTGTACTGCTACATTCCCCAAAGTTCAAGCTGTGATTGATTGCATGCATGTGGTCATCAATACTCCATCGAGTCAGCCAGGGACCTTTGCCATTTGTAAAGATTTTGATTCTATCAATGCGCTTCCTGTATGTGACCATCGTTAAAGGAGAATTCAAGTATGTGCCAGTTATACTGAGAGTAGTCACAAGTTTTGCATCCTTAGATACAGTTCCATGGATGTTCTGTCCACCCAAGCCATTGAAGAGTTGGCTACTTGGAGACGAGGGATATCTGCTAAGAGATGGCTCATTATCCCACCGAGGAATACAAAGGCAGAGGCTGCTCAAAATTTGATTTTTATGCTTGAACCATGCTGGTGGTTCTTTGCAATAATCTCCAGCTCATGTCTCACTTATCATCTAGGTCTGCCGTACCTTAAACAATCTGGCACTCCAGTGATCAAAGGCTCTGGCAAAGAATGGTGTAATGGACTGAGCCACTTCCTCTATCAAAAAACCAGGAAGAGTCTGATGACAGAGGAGGAACCCATTGTTATTGTCCCAACTCCTGTTAATACTGGACGAGTCAGATCCCAAAGTGAAATCTGGATAGATTCTCACCTTTTTTTCCAAAACCATGGAAGAAAGTTACTGAACAAATTCACAGGAGTCTGCTAATGAAATTTAATGCAAAGAATAAATAGTTATTAAAACAAGAAAAGTGAATTATATTACACCAGATAAAAAGGTTGGAAAGATCTCAATACAAACTTAAGAAGACAATTCAAATTCCTTTATCCCAGTAATATATTCGCAAACACGTAAAACAATGAACAGTAACTACTAGCTTGACACACTTCTTGTTTAGAACTGACACAGTTTCTAGCAGTTTTCCTCTGGTGAATTCCTCAGCATTCACTTGATGCTCCCCATCCAACCCATTCCTCTCCCTAAGACAGCCAAAATCCAGACTCTAAACTTACTGTTTCTTCAACTTCAGATCAAACAAATAAGTTTCCTAAACTTAGTATTCCAATAGCACCTCTGCTAAATTGTTCACTTTACTGATCTCTGTAGCTGATTATTCAGTTAACTACTGTCCCACTAGTCTTACAGATTTTCTTCTCAGAGAGCTTTAGCTCCCCATCGTCCCCGTATCCAGGCTATTGAATGGGGTTAGGGTTCGGAAAGGGAGGAAATAGCAAGGGTGCTGGCAATAATTTTCAATTCCTCTCTGGTTACAGGAGAGGTGCCGAAGGAGGACTGGATGATAACCAATGTGGTACCATTATTTAAGAAGGGAGGAAGGGAACTACAGGCCAGTCAATGTAAACTCAGTGGTGTGGAAACTTTTGGAAGCAATTCTAAGAGACAGAATTAATCTTCATTTGGAGAGGCAGGGATTAATCAAGAACAGTCAGCATGGTTTTGTCAATTGGAGGTCGTGTCTGACCAACTTGATTGAATTTTTCAAAGAAATGTAGTTGAGGGCAATGCATTCGAGGTAGTCTAATTGGCCTTCAGCAAGGCTTTTGATAAGATCCAACTTGGGAAACTCATGGCGAAGGTAAGAACCCATGGGATCCAAGGAAATTTGGCAAATTGGATTCAGAATTGGCTGAGTGGCAGAAAGCAGAGGGTGATGGTCGAGGGGCGTTTTTCTTACTGGAAGCCGGTGTCCAATGGGGATCAGTGCTGGGTCCCTTGATGTTTGCGGTTTATATAAATAATTTAGACATCATGGACGATACGGAAATTTGTGGGGTGGTAAATAGTGAGGAGGGTAGCCTTCGATTACAGGAGGATATTCACATGCTGGTCAGCTGGGCTGATCAGTGGCAAATGGAATTCAATCTGGATAAGTGTGAGGTAATGCACTTGGGCAGGACAAATAAGGCAAGGGAATACATGATAAATGGCAGGACCCTGGAAGCACCGATGATCAGAGGGACCTTGGTGTGCATGTAGGCCAGTCCCTTCAGGTGGCAGGGCAGGTGGATACTGTGGTTAAGAAAGCATACAGTATACCTTCCTTTACTGGCCCTGACATAAAGTTTGAAAGCAGGAGGTTATGCTGGAACTGTATAAAATATTGGTTAGTCCACAGCTAGGGTATTGTGTGCAGTTCAGAAATCCACATTACAGGAGGTATGGGATAGCACTGGAAACAGTGCACGGGGGATTTATCAGGATGTTGCCTGGGCTGGAGAATTTTAGTATGAAGAAAGATTGGATAGGCTGGAGTTGTTTTCCTTGGAGCAGAGGAGGCTGAGGGGGGACATGATTGGGGTGGCACGTAAGCATAGTGGTTAGCACAGTTGCTTGGGTCACTGTCTGTGTGGAGTCTGCACGTTCTCCCCGTGTCTGCGTGTGTTTTCTACGGGTGCTCCGATTTCCTCCCACAGTCCAAAGATGTGTAGGTTAGGTGGATTGGCGATGGTAAATCGCCCTTAGTGTCCAAAACCGTTAGGTTGGGTTACGGGGATAAAGGGGATAGAGTGGAGGGGTGGGGCTTAAGTAAGGTGCCCATTCCAAGGGCCAGTGCAAACTCGATGGGCTGAATAGCCTCCTTCTGCACTGTCAATTCTATGATTCTATGATTCTATGAGATGTATAAAATTAGGAGGGGCATAGAGAGAGCAGACAGGGAGCTACTTTTCCCCTTGTTGAAGGGATGAATGAGCAGGGAGCTTAGATTTAAGGTAAGGGCAGGAGGGGATGTGAGGAAAAACCTTTTCACCCAGAGGGTGGTGGGAGTCTGGAACTCACTGCCCGAAAGGCTGGTGAAGGCGGAGACCCTCATAACATTTAAGAAGTATTTAGATGTGCACTTGCGATGCCAAGACACACAAGGCCAAGTGCTGGAAAATGGGATTGGCATACTTAAGTGGTTGTTTTTGACTGGTGCAGACTGGATGGGCTGAAGGGCCTTTTCTGTGTTGTAGACGGCTATGACTCTCTGACACACCTAGTGAACTCTACTCTCTAAACCCGTGCCTTTTTCAGTATCTGTGTCGCTGGATCACTATCATTATTAATTGTTTCTATGACAGAGAAGTCCTTGAGCTATCTTTCATCCTATTGCTTCATACTTAAATCATTGCCCTTTGAGGTAATGTTTCTCAGCAACTGTATCGGACTCATTTTCTGGGAGATAGCATAAAGCAAACCAAGTTCAATGAATGGCAATTACAGAAAGTATTTAGAATTACAAAAATTTCAAAACCCAACACTGTAATACCTCACTTTGTTTTTCCCTTTTTCTTTGAGGAGGCACAGCATGTTCCCATAACAGTCTACTTGAAAGTAAGAACTCATGACAGAAAAATTGAGCAATTGCTGCACCACTTAATATCACCATTCATTGATGCTTTAAAATACAAAGCCTCTGTATAAGATCATTTTCTTCTGGAATATTGACAATACAATGGAACAATAAATATCAAATCATACAGTTAATCAATTGAGATATAACTTTTAAAATTGTTGCGTATGGTTGAAGTATTTCAATTTTGTGACATAGTTGAAATAAATAAATGTAATGAGAACAATGATATTCTTTAATGGGTATAAAACAGGAGTAACGAATCCCATGACCCCAATCAAGCTGACTCGAACAAAAAAGAATGGGAAATCCTGCAACATAATCGCCAAAGAAGGTAAAAATGGATTTGCTGAATGCAGAACAATTCTTAAAAGTGACAAGTAGCTAAAAATATAAATGGGGTAAACCCATCCGGTTGTGGCCACGGAAGGAAGGCCTGCAACTCTCACTAACTCTACGGTATCCAACCAATTAATGATCTCTGTTGCAAATATTTCCGCTCTGTAGTCCTTCACTGCTAGAACTTTGAGAGAGGCTGGAATTTTATGTTCTAATGTGGTATCCCCAGCTCTTGTTGAATGTAAACTAGGCTGCAACACAGTGTTTGACTTGTCTGATGTTCTTGGTACCACAGATGAAGCAAATTCATTTTCAGTCACTTCTGCAGTTATCTGATTGTTCCCATCTGCTCTGTCTTGCTGCACAGCAATAGTGGCGATTTGTTCTATGTTTGTGAGCACCGGTCCATTAGAATGAAAAATGGCGCCACTGCACGTACCTGTGGAGCAAGGCAAATGCATTTGTAAATACAAGGTGAACTACAAAGAAACAAATAGGTTTTATTCATTCCACATTTTAATTTCTCCTCCATGCAACTGAGATCTTGACCTAATACGATGAAATACAGTTCTTTTCATTCTTTTTTCACTTTTTCCCTTTTTAATCCCTAAGGTTTCGAGAACCAATAAAACTGTAATTCAACTTTTCACAGTTGATGGAAAATGTAGGGGCTGGTTTAGCTCACCAGGCTAAATCGCTGGCTTTTAAAGCAGGCCAGCAGCACGGTTCGATTCCCGTACCAGCCTCCCCGGACAGGCGCCGGAATGTGGCGACTAGGGGCTTTTCACAGTGACTTCATTGAAGCCTACTCGTGACAATAAGCGATTTTCATTTCATTTTTCATGTACCATTGATGGGAAGAAGCTTTGATTAATATTCAGTCCTTTTCAGACAATGTTATAATAGCTTAGTGTAAAATGTCACTTTCCTGTAGAAGCACAACAGACTTCATGAAATCCTCAATGAGTTTCTTTGCACAAAAGCATGGAATCAAAAAATACCATCAAAGCTGTTTCTTCCAGAGGCAATGTGAATTTTGCCCCATCACAGAATGCACCAGATCCCTACTCTTCCAGGAGAAAGTTCTACAAAATTGAATACCACTGCATTGCCATTCTCTATATCAAACCCTGACCAGCCATCCTCTACAGGTCACACCTCCATCCTAGCAAAGCATCAACCGTACTTTGGAACACAAGAACAGAAAATACTGGACAATCTCAGCAGGTCTGACAACATCTGTGGAGAGAGAAGGGAGCTAACATTTCGAGTCTGGGTGACTTTCTGTCGTACTGTCCAGTTGGTTCAGTAGTCTCCATGGTACACAAATGCTCCTCAATGATTCTAGCAGATAATACGTAATTCATATAAGAGGAAATTCTTTATTCACAAACTAGAGTGATGAAAACATTGTTTCACATTACCAGAAGTGAGAGAGGTTTGTCATATGAGCCAAGTGTTGCTGGATATACCCGAGTTCGGAAGATCTAATTATTATCCTGCTGTCATGACTAACATTGATTCCAGTTATGTCTATGTACCTGTTTGAATTATTTAATGGAGCTACAAGGGCTCTGAAAGTTAAACATCTAGGGCTGGATTCTCTGTCAACGGGATCCTCCATTTTGCCGGCAGTGAACTCACGCCCGCGGATATCCCGACGGCGTGGGGCTGTCCACAATGGGAAATCCCAATGGCCGGCTGCCGGGACAGATGATCCCACTGCCATGGAGTGGGGGGGGGGGGGGGGGGGGGGGGGGGGGAAGACACCACACCAGAAACGGGTGCAGTAAGACACAGAATACCACTCCTTGTGGTATGAAAATGGAATAATATGGATGAAAATGGAATAGTGTAGGTCAGATAGGCTTCAGATGGTTTCACAGGTCGGCGCAACATCGAGGGCCGAAGGGCCCGTACTGCGCTGTAGTGTTCTATGTTCTATGTTCCTTGAACTTCCAGCAGAAATGACCTCTTTACTGCAGTGTCGCAGTTAATCTGTCTCTAAATTACAGTGGAAAGTCTAAGCCAAATGCTTTGAACACAGCACCTACTCTAAAATCCATTACTAGTCAAATGATTTTCATATAGCACACAGAAACTTGTTACACATGGTACATTTTATCACCTTTTATAACTTTACTTTAATTTGTGATAAAATAAATACTTGCAAATTCTACATAGTGAGTATTCATACAATATCTATACTGTTAATATTTCTCATTCCTTTATGCGATGTGGGTGTTGCTGGATTATCCAGTATTTGTTGCCCGTCCTCAGTTGCCTTTGAGAAGATGGTGATGAGTTGCCTTCTCGAGCCACTCATGAGGTCCATGTGGTGCAGGTACACGCACAGCGCTGTTAGGGAGGGCATTTCAGCATTTTGATCCAGCAACAGTGAAGGAATGGTGGTATATTTCCAAGTTTGCATAGTGGGTGATTTGGACGGGAACATCAAGGTGAGGTGTTCTCATTTATCGTCTGACCTTGTCCTTCTAGATGGTAGTGGTCATGAGTTGGAAGCTGGTACCTAAGGAGCCTTGCGAGTTCCTGCAGTGCATCTTGTAGACAATCGTGCTCTGATTCAGGCGCGACGTGGCCAGTAGATCGCCTTCTGGACTGCTGCTACTGTGCATTGGTTGAGGAGGAAGTAAATGTTTGTGGAGGGGACGCCAATCAAGTGGGTTGTTTTGCCTTGGATGGTGTCGAGCCTCTTGAGTGTTGTTGGAGCTTCATTCATCCAGGCAAGTGCAGAGTATTTCATCAGAGTCCTGACTTGTGCCCTGTAGATATTGGGCAGGCTTTAGGGAGTCAGTTGGCGAGTTACTCGTGGCAGGATTCCTAGACTCTGACTTGTTCTTGTAGCGACAGAAGGCGATCTACTGGCCACGTCACACCTGAATCGGAGCACAACTTGGCTGGTAAGTGCCGGGAGAAGCCTCCCATAGTCTTCCTCACTGACACGGTGCCTCGTGGCATCTACCCAGGTCACGTGAGGTGTCGGGATCAGGGGCCCACCCACAATGAGACCAAGCTGTGCTGGCATAAGTAGGCCTTAAACCTACTTAAGGCCTATTTACCCGTGTTTCCTGGGATTGACCGGCCTCTCAGGGAGGCCTCAGCCAGACGCCGTTCAGTACTGGTCCACACAAATATGGACCAGGCAGGACGCAATCCAGGGGTTATCCCAGACCATCGGACAGCCCTGGGTGGCCATGGATAGTGCAGGGTGGCCCCCTGGCCCTCCTTCTGGAACATGGACACCTTGAAACTGCCCAGCTGGCACTGTGGCACTGCCATCCTGGCACTGCCAATGTGCTGATGTGACATTGCCAACCTGGCAGGAGCACTGCCAGGGTGACAGTGCAAGGGCACCCGGGTGCTAGGGTAGCACTGCCAAGGGTCAGGGACCATACCCATGGAAGGAGGATGGAGGGGGCCTATGAAGAGTGGGGGGGTGCAGGGCAGGTAAGAAGGGGCCTCTGGAGGTTGGGAGAAGACGAGTGAGGGTTCTAGAAGGGGAAGGTGCCCAGGTACCTCATAGTGGAGTGTCCTCACTTTGGGGAGGGGCCGGTAGGGAAATGCCCAGATGTGCGGAGGGTGATATTGCCCTTGGGTCAGGGCTGTGGGGGACCCGCAAGCTCTCTTAACGATTGGAGCACCGTTTCAAAATGGTGGCCCGATCTCGGAGTTCAGCTCCTCAGTGATGAAAACAATTCTAATCTGCCCCGGGATTTACCAACCAAACCGCTGCGTGTGTTTCAGCGGCAGCGGCGGCCCACCAGCCGGATTTACCAACCTCGACGTTGTCAATGGATTTCCCCGTGACTGTACCCCTCCTCGCTGGGAAACCCGTGCCCTGGCGTAGGACTGGAATATCCCGCCGGGGTGAACAAACGGAAACTCTCCAGGGCCCATATATATGGCTAGTCCACTTCTGTTTCTCATCAATGGTAACTCCCAGGATGTTGATAGTGAGGGATTCAGCGATGGGAATGCCACTGAATGCCAAAGGGTAATGGTTATATTCTCTGTTGAAGGTGGTCATTGCCTGGCACTTACGCACAAATGGAGTCACAAATGGTGCAAAGATGAATGCTAATAGACTGAGTTTGTAGCACACAACAGTATCTCAAACTCCTACCAATACCTCAGCGTATCAGGCTTGGGACGACAAGTGGCAAATAATATTTGTGCCACACAAATGCCAGGCAACGACCATCTCCAACTATAGAGAATCCAACCATCTCACATTGACATTCAATGGCATTATCACTTCATTATGAACATGTTGGGGATTACCTTTCACCAGATAGGGGTAGCATAGTGGGTAGCACTGTTGCTTCACAGCTCCAGGGTCCCAGGTTCGATTCTCAGCTTGGGTCACTGTTTGTGTGGAGTCTGCACGTTCTCCTGATGTGTGCGTGGGTTTCCTCCGGGTGCTCCAGTTTCCTCCCACAAGTCACGAAAGATGTGCTGTTAGGTAATTTGGACATTCTGAATTTCCCACTGTGTACCTGAACAGGCGCCAGAATGTGGTGACTAGGAGCTTTTCACAGTAATGTCATTGCAGTGTCAATGTAAGCCTACTTGTGACAATAAAGATTATTATTATAATTATCTGAATATGGACTGGCATAGTCGTAGTGTAAAGAGCAGCGCGGGTTAGAGATCCTGGAGTGTGTTCAGGAGAATTTTTGACAGCAGTAGGTTTCCAGTCCAATGAGAAATCAGGCACTGCTAGACCTGGTTCTGAGGAATGAGGTATGCCAAGCGGATCAATTGGGGGAGGCAGTGGCTTTGTGGTATTGTCCGTGCACTCGTAATCCAGAGACCCAGGGTAATGATCTGGGGGCCTGGGTTCAAATCCCACCACAGCACATGGTGGAATTTAAACTCAATATAATATGTGGAATTTAAAGTCTAATGATGATCATGAATGGGAGGACAAGGCATCCATGGCTGACGAGGGAAGTCAAGGACACAAGGACAGCATAAAAGCTAAAGAAAAAGTATACAAAGTGGCGAGGATTAGTGGGAAGCCTTTAAAAGCGAGCAGGGGACAACTCAAAAAGCATTAAGGGGGGAGAACATTCTAGAACTATAAAGGAAGATAGGAAGAGGTTTTTCTTTTCAATATATAAAAGGTAAGAGAGAGGCAAAAATAGATATTGGACCAGTGGAAAATGTAGCTGGGGAAGTAATAATAGGAAACAAAGGAATGGCAGATGAACTAAATAGTTACTTTGCATCAGTCTTCACGGTGGAAGACACCAGTGAGATGCCAGAGCTCCAGGAGGACTAGGGGGCAGAACCACAGGGCAGAGATGAGTGACCATTACTAAGGAGAAGGTTCTGGGGAAACTGAAAGGACTGAAGGTGGATAAATCAGCTGGACCAGATGGACTACACCCCAGGGTTCTAAAAGAGATAGCTGAGGAGATTGTGGAGGCATTGGTGATGATCTTTCAGGAATCACTGGAGGCAGGAAGGGTCTGGAAAGTGGCTAATGTAACACCATTGTTTAAGAAGGGAGGGAGATAGAAGATGGGAAATTATAGGCCGGTTAGCCTGACTTTGGTCATTGGTAAGATTTTAGAGTCCATTATTAAAGATGAGATTGCAGAGTACTTGGAAGTGCATGATAAAATAGGACTGAGTCAACACGGCTTTGTCAGACAAATCTGTTAGAGTGCTTTGAGAAAATAACACGGAAGTTAGACAAAGGAGGACCAGTGGACGTGATTTATTTAGATTTCCAGAAGGCCTTTGACAAGGTGCCGCATGGGAGACTTAAATAAGTTAAGAGCCCACGGTGTTAAGGGTAAGATCCTGGCATGGATAGAGGATTGGCTGACTGGTAGAAAGCAGAGAGTGGGGATAAAGGGGTCTTTTTCAGAATGGCAGCCGGTGACTAGTGGTGTACCTCAAGGATCGATGCTGGGACCACAATCTTTCACAATACACATTAATGATCTGGAGCAAGGAACTGAAGGCACTGTTGCTAAGTTTGTAGATGATACAAAGATCTATAGAGGGGCAGGTAGTATTGAGGAAGCAGACAGGCTGCAGAAGGACTTGGACAGGCTAGGAGAGTGGACAAAGAAGTGGCAGATGGAATACAATGTGGAAAAGTGTGAGATTATGCACTTTGGAAGGAGAAATGAGGCATAGACTATTTTTAAAATGGGAAAATGCTTAGGAAATCAGAAGCACAAAGGGACTTGGGCGTCCTTGTTCACAATTCTCTTAAGGTTAACATGCAGGTTCAGTCGGCAGTTCGGAAGGCAAATGCAGTGTTAGCATCCATGTCAAGAGGGCGAGAATACAAGACCAGGGATGTACTTCTGAGGCTGTATAAGGTACTGGTCAGACCCCATTTGGATTATTGTGAGCAGCTTTGGGTCCCGTATCTATGCTGGCCTTGGAAAGGGCCCAGAGGAGGTTCACAAGAATGTTCCCTGGAATGAACAGCTTGACGTATGAGGAACGGTTAAGGACTCTGGGTCTGTAATCGTTGGAGTTTAGAAGATATGGGGGGGATCTTGTTGAAATTTACAGGATACTGCGTGACCTGGATAGAGTGGACATGTAGAGGATGTTTCCACTTGTAGGAAAAACTAGAAGCAGAGGACACAATCTCAGATGAAAGGGACAATCCTTTAAAACAGAGATGAGGAGGAATTTCTTCAGCCAGAGGGTGGTGAATCTGTGGAACTCTTTACCACAGAAGGCTGTGGAGGCCAAATCGCTGAGTGTCTTTAAGACAGAGATAGTTAGGTTCTTGATTAATAAGGGGATCAGGGGTTATGGGGAGAAGGCAAGAGAATGGGGATGATCAAATATTAGTCATGATTGAATGGCGGAGCAGGCTCGATGGGCCGAGTGGCCTAATTCTGCTCCTATGTCTTATGGTCTTAAACCATTGTCGTAAAAACCCATCTGGTCCTTTAGGGAAGGAAATCTGTCATCCTTACCTGGTGTGGTCTACATGTGACTCCAGACACACAGCAATGTGGTTGACTCTGAATTGGCCGAGCAAGCCATTCAGTTGTGTTCAACCGCTCCAAAAACACAAAAAGGAATGAAACTTGGACAGGCCACCCGGCAATTACATAAGCACCAGAAATGGCAAATCCAGCCCTGTCAACCCTGGGGGCTTGTGCCAAAGTTGGGAGAGCTATCTTACAGACATGTCAAGCAACAGCCTGACATAGTTAACCACAGAATCATACCTTACAGACAATGTCCCAGATGCCACTATCACCATTCCTGGTATGTCCTGTCTCACAGACAGACCCAGCAGAGGTGGCAGTACAATGGTTTACAGTCAGGAGGAGTTGCCCTGGGAGGACTCAATATTGGCTCTGGACCCTGTGAAGTCTCATGGCTTCAAGTTAAACATGGGCAAGGAAACCTCCTGACGATTATCACGACCATTCACCATCAGCTGATTACTCAGTACTCCTCTATGTTGAACACTACTTGGAGGAAACACTGAGGGTGGCAAGAGTGCACAATGTATTCTGGACGGCAGACTTAGATGTCCATCACCAAGAATGGCTCAGGAACACAGACCAAGCTGGTTGGGTCCTAAAGGACATAGCTGCCAGGCTGGGACTGCAACAGGTGGTGAGGGAAACAAGAGGGAAAAATATAATTGTCCTCACGAACCTACCTGACGCATCTGTCATGACAGTATTGGCAGGAGTGACCACCGCACAGTCCTTGTGGAGACAGAGTCCCGTCTTCACATTGATGTCCCTCCATGCTAAATGGGATAGACTTCCAACAGAATAATAGAATCATAGAATTTACAGTGCAGAAGGAGGCCATTCAGCCCATCGGGTCTGCACCGGCTCTTGGAAAGAGCACCCTACCTAAGCCTAGTCTGTATGACTCTTCTTCAGATCCTAAACATTAGCTCTGTTTCTCTCTCCACAGATGCTGCCAGACCTGCTGAGTTTATCCAGAATTTTCTGTTTTTGTTCCCAGGGATGATGGATTTAATTTACAAGAGGTTGGAAAAGTGAGGAGTTTTCTGTTTGGAACAGAAAGGTTTAAGAGGCCATCTAATAACAGCTTTCACGATGATGAGAGATTCTCATAGACTTGGCAGAGAAAAAACATTTCCTCTGGTGAGTGGATCAATAACAAAAAGTAATAAATTCAATATCATTGGCAAAAGGTCTCGAGGGGAGATTAGGAGAAATGCTTTAACTCACAGTTGTTGGGTTCTGAAACACTCTATTTGATTGAAATTGTACCCTGTGGGTCTTAGTGTTATCAATTTCACCAACTAAGGTAGCTTGCTAGTACTGAAAGTGTGCAGGTTGCTATTTTAAACAAGAACAAATCAGATAAATAAACTGACAGTTCCTTACCATCAATTTTTCCAACCAGCTGCCATTTACGTAGATTTTCAATAACACTCACGAGAATCAAGCACATTACGACCAGGGACACAGGGAGATCTGAAAATGTTTGAGCTGAGGTTGAGCCATGCTGTACCTTTTTAAAACAGAACGACAAATCAGCACAAAGTAATGATGCCACTATAATCCCCTGAGACATTTCTGCATCAAATGATGATGGCAATCTGTTTTCAGTTCTTGATATGGTTTTAAAGTTGCACTATTATCTATGCCAGAACAGAGCATAAAATCTTGTTAGGGCCTTTCTAAAATGAGCAAGATTTAAAATGTTATCTAACAAATGTAAAAATAAGAACACTTTTCCAGTTTTTGTCTGAAGCTGTCTGGTGCTTATGTGGAAGCATTGATATTGAAGGGAGGGAGTTGCCCTGGGAGTCCTCAACATCGACTCTGGACCCCATAAAGTCTCCTAGCTTCAGGTTAAACATGGGCAAGGAAACCTCCTGCTGATTACCAGGTACCGGCCACCATCAGCTGATCAATCAGAACTCCTCCATGTTGAGCGCCACTTATAGGAAGCAGTGAGAGTGGCAAGAACGTAGAATATGCTCTGGGTGAGGGACTTCAATATCCACCACCAAGAGTGGCTCGGTAGTACCAGTACGGACCGAGCTGGCCGGGTCCTAAAGGACATAACTGCTAGACTAGGACTGCAGCAGGTAGTGAGGGAACCAACAAGAGGGAAAAACATACTTGACCTCATCCTCACCAATCTGCCTGCTGCAGATGCAATCTGTCCATGTCAGGATTGGTAGAAGTGACCACCGCACACTCCTTGTGGAGACAAAATCCCGTCTTCACATTGAGGATAACCTCCATCGTGTTGTGTGGCACTACCACCGTGCTCAATGGGATAGACTTTGAACAGATCTAGAAACTCAAGACTGGACATCCATAAGGCGTTGTGGGCCATCCGCAGCAGCAAAATTGTATTCAACTACAATCTGTAACCTCATTGCCCGGCATATCACCCACTCTACCATTACCATCAAGCCAGGGGATCAACCCTGATTCAATGAAGAGTGCAGGAGAGTATGCCAGGAGCAACATCAGGCATACCGAAAAATGAGATGTCAACCCGGTGAAGCTACAACACAGGACTACTTGAGTGCCAAACAACAAAAGCAGCAAGTAATAGACAGAGCTAAGCAATTCCACAACCAACGCCTCAGGTCTAAGCTCTACAATTCAACCAATCCAGCCTTGAATCGCGGTGGACAATTAAACAACTCACTGGAGGAGGAGGCTCCACAAATAGTCCCATCTTCAATGATGGAGGAGACCATTACATCTGTGCAAAAGGCAAGGCTGAAGCATTCACAACAATCTTCAGCCAGAAGTGCCGAGTGGATGATGCATCTCGGTCTCCTCCGGGGTCCCCAACATCACAGATGTCAGTTTTCAGCCAATACGATTCACTCCACATGATATGAAGAAACAGCTGAAGGCACTGGATACTGCAACGGCCATGTGTCCTGATAATATTCCGGCAATAGCACTGAAGACTTGTGCTCCAGAAATTGCTGCATCCTTAGCCAAGCTGTTCCAGTACAGCTACAACACTGGCATCTAACCAGCAAGGTGCAAAGTTGCTCAGGTGTGTCCTGTACACAGGAAACAGAGCAAATCCAACCCAGCCAATTACTGCCCTATCAGTCTACTCTTCATCGTCAGCAAAGTGATGGAAGGAGTCATCAACAGTGATATCAGATGCTGGCCTAATCAGCGATGCCCACATCCCGGAAATGAATAAAAATAAAATATGATTGTGTCATCACTAGATTACATGAACCCTTGTCAATTCTTCCCATTGCTCCACGATACTAGTCAATTTAACAGCTGTGCTAGCAAGTCGAGACCAGCATAGATCAGAATGCAAATTCTGGATCTTATGGCTCAGTACAAGACAATGTATATATATATATATAATCATCGGGAAAGTTTAGTGCATTTTTTAAAGATTGAATAGCTTCAGTTATATCTCTTTTAATCTTCCTTAAGGTGCTCAATTTCTGTGATGATCCAGTGTAAACATGAATATTGGTAAAGAACTTCACAAGATTTCCCAAATATTGGGATTTCCAGTGTACATGTACCCATAGGATCAGAGAATAGAATCAGAGAGTGATTACAGCACAAAAGGAGACCATTCAGTCCATCATAATCACGCCGGCTCTCTGTAAGAACAAGTCAACTAGTCCCATTCTCAGGTCTTTTCCCTGTAGCTCTGCAAATGTTTTCTCTTCAGATAATTATCCAAATCCCCATGATTGAAGTTGTCTCCACCAAACTCTCAGGCAGTGCATTTCACATCCTCACCATTCGCTGCATGAAACGGTATTCCTCATGTCATCATTTCCAATCACCTCAAATCGATGTCTTCTGATTCTTGAGCACTCTCTCTCTACCTACCTCTGCTCAGACTCATGATTTTGAAAGCCTCTACCAAATTACCTCTCACGCTTCTTTTCTCCAAGGAGAACAGTTCCAGCTTCTCCAATCGATCAACATAACTGAGGTCCTCTCAAAAGCCTTCCAATCCTTCTTAAACTGCAGTGCTTAGAACTAGGCACACACCCCAATTGAGAATGAACTAGTGTGATTTACAGGTTCATCAGAACTTCCTTACGTTTACTCTACAACCCGATTTATAAAGCTGAGAATACTAAGTGCTCTCACAACCTGTCCTGCCACCTTCAATGATCAATGCACAGATACTCCCAGGTTCTGCTTTTGAAATTATTTCCTTTGTTTTAAATAGCCTCTCCTCATTCTACCTACCAAATTAATTTAATTTAAACGTCTCTTCTTGAAATTTCATCTACCTGTTGACCATCCATTCCCTCAGCCTTTCTAAATCCACTTGAAGTAGACACTATTCTCCTCACAGTTCCCAATACTTCCACGTTTTGTCCCATTCGCAAATGTTGAAATTGTGCCCATGTATCTTACTAAAGTCAAGTACAGCAGGAATCTAATATAGCCCCCCCCGCCCCAGGGGATCCCATAATATCTTTCTCCAATCTAAAAAACAATCGTTCACCAGTTTCCTGTCACTCAGCCAATCTGATATCCATGCTGACATGGTTCTTTTATCCTGTGAACTTTAACTTTGATAACAATCTTGTCATGTGGCATGTTGTCAAATGCCTTTTGGGGTGTCCATGTACATAACATCAACCAATCGCATTACACTCATCGACCTTCTCTGTTGTCTCATCAAAGACTCAAACAATTAGTTCAACCTGAAGTAAAACCAGACAATGGAGGAAATACTTGGAAGCCAGGCAGCACCTCTGGAGAGAAAAAGGGAGTTAACTTTTCAGGCCGATAGGCCTTCAACAGAGTCCATGGAGCTGAAATGTCAACTCTGTTTCTCTGCACCAATGCGGTCTGACATGCAAGGTATATCCTGCATTTTCTGTTTTACATCAGGGCCGGGATTCTCCACGATTGCAGCAATGACCCGACGCCAGCGTCAAAAGCGGCGCAAGCCACTCCGGCATTGGGCCCACCGAAAGTTCTGGAATTTTCCACGCCGGAAGGGGACAGCAGTGGCGTCGTGCCAAACGCAGCGGCGCGACCCGGAATGGCGTCAATTATGCTGCGCGGCATCACTCCTCAAAAGACGTCCACCGGCGAAGAGATCCCCAGCGACGTTGGAAGATGGCCGTCCGCCACGCAGCACCGAGGTTCCAGGAGTGGGACATCGTGATGCTCCTGGACGCAGTGAAGCAGAAGAGGGAGGCCTGTACTCCGGGCACGGCTGCGGGGTCGCTCCAAACACCAGCCAGCGCCTGTGGAGGGAGGTGGCAGAGGCCGTCAGCACGTGACCATAACAGCCAGGACAGCCATTGCCACAAGAAAGCCAATGACCTAGTAAGAGCAGCCAGAGTGAGTACCCTACACTGTGCCCATTGCACCAACCCCCCCACATATGTGGCACGGCACCCTTCCCCCCCCACCCCAGGATGGGTGGAACAGCCCTAGCTGAGACCGACATGGCTGCACCCACCCATGCAGGCTGCATTGGCAGGATGGGCTGTGAACCTCGGCCAACATATACACACCTGCTTGTCTGCAAGTATGTCCACCTAACACTGTTGACCTGTATCTCTGTCTCCCCTTCCCCCCCCCCCCCGCCCCCACCCCCCCAACCCCACCCCCCCCCCCCCGCCCCCCCCCAACCCTCAGGAGAAGCGTGCCCATAACAACCGGGAGCGTGACAGGACCGGAGGGGGCCCACCTGAAGTGCGCCCGCTCACTGTTCATGAAGAGAGGGCCCTGGACCTTGCAGGCGGTCCCAAGGACCGGGAGGTCACAGATGCAGAGATTGGGAACGCACCACTAAGTGAGACCCCCACTGCCTACCCCCTTCCATCCCTCCTCTGATCCCCATCCCTCCCTTTACCTTCTTCCCCATCCCCCTTTCCCCACCTCTTCCCCATCCCCCCTTCCCCATCCCCCCATCCCCCTCCCCTCCCTTCCCCTTCCCCATGCCCTCTTCCTTCCCTCCCCTTCACCTTCCCCCTTCCCCATCCCCCTTCCCCATCCTTCCATCCCCCCTTCCCCGATCCCCCCTTCCCCATCCCCCCTTCCTGCCCTCCCCATTCCCCCCTTTCTCCATCCCGCCCTCCCCATCCCCCCTTCCTCCACCCCCAGCCTTCCCCGCCTTCCCCCATCTCCCCTTCCCTCATTCTCCCCTTCCCCCATTCCCCCCTTCCCCTGAGACACAGACACACCCACCCAGGGCACCGAGACACAGACACACCCACCCAGGGCACCGAGACACAGACACACCCACCCAGGACACTGAGACACAGGACACATCTTCGCAGGACGCAGACACAGGACACATCCACCCAGGACACATCCACCCAGGACACATCCACCCAGGACACATCCACCCAGGACACATCCACCCAGGACACATCCACCCAGGACACATCCACCCAGGACACTGAGTAACAGGACACATCCACCCAGGACACATCCACCCAGGGCACTGAGAGACAGGACGAACCCCCCCCCCCCTCCCAGAACACCCAAAGACAGACGGACGGACAGGACACACCACCCCAGGGGACTCTGGACTTTGGGTCCAATGAAGACATCCACGGAACGCCACTGCTATCGCCTACATCCTCCATCACCGCAGAGAAACTCACCATGGCCCTGTTACCCGCAAGCGGCCGCAGGGTGACGTGCACCCCATCGATCGCCCCCTGTACCATAGGGATCCCGGCAACCGCAGCGAAGCCTGTTGCCTGGGCATCCTGGCTGGTCTGGTCCACAGGGAACTGGATGTAGTGGTCCGCGATGTCATACACGGCGTCAATCACTGCACGGATGCCCCGGTGCACCGACGCTGTGAAATGCCGGAGAGGTCCCCACTCGGCGACTCGAACAACCCCGTGGCAGAAAGGTTCAGGGCCACCCTCACCTTGAGGGCCCAGTCCCATGTGGTGCCAGGTGTGCCATCAGGTGGCAGATATGGGCGACGGTTTCCAGCCTCATCCTGAGTCTCCTCCTACATGCCTGGTCCGTGAGGTCCTGGTACCACGTGCGGCGCCAGTGTACACAGGGCCTCATCGGGCGCCTCCACCACCGTGGCACCACCACCACCTCCTCCTCGACCCTCCAGCCTGAGCTGCTGCCACCTGCCCCTCTGTGACACGCTCCTCTGCAGCAGCCTCCGCCGCCTCACCGGCACATCCCTGCTCCAGGTCCCATAGGGCTACATGCAGGACAGCAGCCCCCGTCACGGCGGCCAACATCGCTGAGTGATGCCCAAACATAATGGTCTGCAGGGGGTGGGGGTAGATGACATATCATCATTGTACATACCCACATCCGCAACCGTCGCCACTGCTGCCAGCTGGCACCTAGCCAGGCCACCCCGCCCGGTCCCCTCCACATCACCCCCCACCCCAGGTCCCCTCCCCACCACCCCCGGTCCCCTCACCGGCACCGCCCCTCCAAGGCACCGACCCTGCCACCGCCAGAGACCCTCTGCCCTTGGGGAAACCACCACCGACAGCCGCAACCCTCCCTCCCACTAGCCATGGCCATGCCGTCTCTTCTGTGAGGGCCCCCCCGACTCCGACCCCTCCCTACCTCCCCGTTCACCGGCGTCAGACAGCACGGCTGGTTGACGCCGTTAGAAACGTACTTTGATTTACGCCGGTGTGACTTCGGCCCATCCGGGGCCGGAGATTTGCAGCAGACCCAGGGATCGGCAATGATTCTCACGATTCAGCAATTCCTGTCGGCGAGCTTTTTCACCGGTCGGAGAATCGGGGTGACAGCATCGGAGCGGCTGGGCAGGATTTGCGCCAGCTCCCGGGGGATTCTCAAGCATCTGTAGCACTTTGTACTTGCATTGATTAAACACAAGTTGTTCTTAACAAGTCAGTACTTGCTCTCCTTAATTAATTCATATTTGTTCAGTAGAGTGTTATTTACTCTTATGGGGTGGGATTCTGCGATCCTGAAGTGTTGATGCTATCGGAAATGCCATCGCGTTTCCCTAAAGCGGCAACACAGCCTCAGGATCAGCAATTCTGGCCCCTACAGGTGGCCCGCACGGCACTGAAGCAGTTCACATCGCTCCAACTGCTAATCCCGGCACGATCTGGGCGGCACAGGATCTGCACATGCGCAATGGCACTGGCGCCAATGTGCACATGCGCAGTGGCACCGGCACCAACGCGAGCATGCGCAGTGGCACCGGCACCAACGTGAGCATGCGCAGTGGCACCGGCACCAACGCGAGCATGCGCAGTGGCACCGGCACCAACGCGAGCATGCGCAGTGGCACCGGCACCAACGCGAGCATGCGCAGTGGCACCGGCACCAACGCGAGCATGCGCAGTGGCACCGGCACCAACGCGAGCATGCGCAGTGGCACCGGCACCAACGCGAGCATGCGCAGTGGCACCGGCACCAACGCGAGCATGCGCAGTGGCACCGGCACCAACGCGAGCATGCGCAGTGGCACCGGCACCAACGTGAGCATGCGCAGTGGCACCGGCACCAACGCGAGCATGCGCAGTGGCACCGGCACCAACGCGAGCATGCGCAGTGGCACCGGCACCAACGTGAGCATGCGCAGTGGCACCGGCACCAACGTGAGCATGCGCAGTGGCACCGGCACCAACGCGAGCATGCGCAGTGGCACCGGCACCAACGCGAGCATGCGCAGTGGCACCGGCACCAACGCGAGCATGCGTAGTGGCTTCCTTCAACGCGCTAGCCCCGACGCAACATGGCCGGCACAGAAGAAAGGAGGCCGCCAGCCAGAGAGGCCAGCCCGCCGTTCAGTGGGCCGTGATCGGTGGACCACATTGGAGGCCCCCACTGGGGTTGGAACCTCCCCCCCCCCCCCCCCCCTCAGGCTGCCCCCCGACTCTTCCACGTCGCGTTCCGGCCGACTGAGAGCAGGTGTGGACAGCGCCGACGGGACTTGGCATTTTTACGATGGTCCCTCAGCCCATCCCAGGCGGGCCGAGAATCGGCGGTCAGGCAGCGTAGTGTGGCCCCCGACCAGCACCGCGCCAACCGCACCGGCGCCAATGGTGCGGATTCTCCACTCTGTGGAGAGTCACGTGCCGGCGTCAGGGCGGCGTGGCGCGATTCACAACGGTCGCGGGGATTCTCCGGCCTGGCCCCGGGCTGAGAGAATCCCGCCCATGATCTCTAAAAAGCTTTCCCACACAGATTAAACTAACTGGTTTGAGACCCTGGGCTTATCCTTCCACATTTTGTTTCAACAAAGACGTGGCATGTGAAGTTCTCAATCCTCTGGTATCTCCAGTTATACCTAAGGAGGATTGGGAGATTAAGGTCAGTACCTCTGCAATTTCCACTCCTACTAGTTCCCTCAGCACCCTTGGATGCTTCTCTTCTGGTCCTGGTGATCTATCAGCTTCAAGTACAGCCAGTCTATCTAAAGGCGTCATCATTCTTTCGTCTATCCATTTTCTCAACGACCCACTCTTCGTTATCTGGGTATCCGTGTGACCCATAATTGGGCCCTGCTCCTGTTCCATAAATCGAACCATGTCAGATGGTTGTTAAGTAATGGTTGGTCTGTTTTTATTTCAGTTTTTTTATGACAATAAAAGTCTTAAAATGTGAAATCTTGTCTTTTGGTTCTGTCAGTCAGTGAGAAATCTGTCTGTTTTTAAATTGGTCTCTATGGGGATTGGAGAAGACTGGAGGATAGCAAATGTTGTCCCCTGTTCAAAAAGGGGAGTAGAGACAACCCCGGTAACTATAGACCAGTGAGTCTAACTTCTGTTGTGGGTAAAGTCTTGGAAAGGTTTATAAGAGATAGGATTTATAATAATTTAGAAAGGAATAATTTATTTAGGGATAGTCAACACCGTTTAGTGAAGGGTAGGTCGTGCCTCACAAACCTTGTTGAGTTTTGGGAGAAGATGACCAAACAGGTGGACGAGGGTAAGGCAGTTGATGTGGTGTATATGGATTTCAGTAAAGCGTTTGAGAAGGTTCCCCATGGTAGGCTATTGCAGAAAATATGGAGGCATGGGATTCAGGGTGATTTAGCAGTTTGGATCAGAAATTGCCTAGCTGTAAGAAGACAGAGGGTAGTGGTTGATGGGAAATGTTCAGCCTGGAGCTCAGTTACTAGTGGTGTACCACAAGGATCTATTTTGGGGCCACTGCTGTTTGTCATTTTTATAAATGACCTGGAGGAGGGTGTAGAAGGATGGGTGAGTAAATTTGCAGATGACACTAAAGTCGGTGGAGTTGTGGACAGTACGGAAGGATGTTGCAGTTTATAGAGGGACATAGATAAGCTGCAGAGCTGGGCTGAGAGGTGGCAAATGGAGTTTAATGCAGAAAAGTCTGAGGTGATTCATTTTGGAAGGAGTAACAGGAAGACAGAGTACTGGGCTAATGGTAAGATTCTTGGTAGTGTGGATGAGCAGAAAGATCTCGGTGTCCATGTACATAGATCCCTGAAAGTTGCCACCCAGGTTGATAGGGTTGTTAAGAAGGCGTATGGTGTGTTAGCTTTTATTGGTAGAGGGATTGAGTTTCGGAGCCATGAGGTCATGTTGCAGTTGTACAAAACACTGGTGCAGCCGCATTTGGAGTATTGCGTGTAGTTCTGGTTGCCGCATTATAGGAAGGATGTGGAAGCATTGGAAAGGGTGCCGAGGAGATTTACCAGAATGTTGCCTGGTATGGAGGGAAGATCTTATGAGGAAAGGCTGAGGGACTTGAGGCTGTTTTCATTAGAGAGAAGAAGGTAAAGAGGTGACTTAATTGAGGCATACAAGATGATCGGAGGATTAGATAGGGTGGACAGTGAAAGCCTTTTTCCTCGGATGGTGATGGCTAGCACGAGGGGACATAGCTTTAAATTGAGGGGAGATAGATATAGGACAGATGTCAGAGGTAGGTTCTTTACTCAGCGAGTAGTAAGGGCGTGGAATGCCCTGCCTGCAACAGTAGTGGACTTGCCAACATTAAGGGCATTTAAATGGTCATTCGATAAACATATGGATGATAAGGGAATAGTGTAGATGGGCTTTAGAGGGGTTTCACAGGTCGGCGCAACATCGATGGCCGAAGGGCCTGTACTGCGCTGTCATGTTCTATTGTAACAATATATAGCTTATCGCCCTTGTGAGCTTTTTACGCTTTGCAGATTTCATTTTCATACAAATATATAGGTGCAGATGAATCTCTTCAGCACCAAAATACAAGAGAATAGTAAAGCAGAATATTTTAAAACTAAGATTGGGTAAAATCTGCTCAAGGTTTTCTGAACAATCAATTCAATCACAATCAAATGGCGTTTCTTGTTAGGATCCCAGATGAGAACCTAACTATTTGCAATTTCTAAAACTGTGGAGGAAAAGTTACTGCACCACAGAAGTGATAACACTGACCAACAGACATCTTTTATGTTGAAACAAACTTTAATTTAATCACCGAATTAACCATATCAGCAACAAAGAAATAGCTTTGCAGTTAACAGTTACAACAGTTATTAAATACAAGCCGAATTACTTCCTAAACCTGCCATCAGATTGCAATTAAGCAAACAAATATATATGAAATACCATTCTTGAGTAATGTTGACAACCAGGGTTTTATTTGTTTTTCACTGTGTAGAATCTTTGGAGAGAACATTTCAAGACCAAACTAAGGGGGCAGCAGGGTAGCAGGGTGGTTAGCATAAATGCTTCACAGCTCCAGGGTCCCAGGTTCGATTCCCGGCTGGGTCACTGTCTGTGTGGAGTCTGCACGTCCTCCCCCTGTGTGCGTGGGTTTCCTCCGGGTGCTCCGGTTTCCTCCCACAGTCCAAAGATGTGCGGGTTAGGTGGATTGGCCATGCTAAATTGCCCGTAGTGTCCTAAAAAAGGTTAAGGGGGGTGGGTTGTTGGGTTACGGGTATAGGGTGGATACGTGGGTTGAGTAGGGTGATCATGGCTCGGCACAACATTGAGGGCCGAAGGGCCTGTTCTGTGCTGTACTGTTCTATGAAATGCCTCTGTTCAGATTAAAGTTCTAGGACCTACTGATTCTTCAGACAGACATGACTTTTCCCATTAACTACACCATCTGTACCCAAAGCACAAGGTATTCTTTTGTATTTTCTTAAAGCCGTCCCTTGACTTGTTTATCTAGGAACAAACACAATACCCTGCATAAATTATCTACACCCATGGGTCCTTCAAAGCTAAACAAAATTCTATTAGCTAGCTATCTGTAAACAAGTAAATGGTTCCTAAGATTTACTAGCAGAACATTTCACCTGCATATCAATGACTGCCTCTCTTTTACAACACCTTCATCACCACTCTAGCAGTCATACTGCCTGTACGCATCTTTAACCCAGGTTTTAATGACATCACTGTAGAAAATATAAAATATGACAGTTTCTTATATTCATCACACTGTATTCTACTTAACATTGTGGTAGTCAATCGTAAACCTCTGAGTTAACGGCTGACATGATAAATTGAACTCTTTTATGGTTCAATAGGAAGTGTCCTTGAATAATAGCAACCATGATTGAAGTAATCAGCTAACAGAGCAAGGAAACATCAATGAGTTCTTTCAGCTAATGGTGCAGCTAGTTTGTTTTCCAATATTGCAATAACTCAAACTGTAGGAAACCAATTAACTGCCAGCATGTAAATGTAAATTGTAAGGGCCCTTCCTATTGATTCCCTTATTTTCCCTTTCTTTATTCAAGCTGTTATCATTTTGATCCACAGATGCTTCATGATCATATACCTTTAAGTCAAGTAGGGGAAGTGAGAAATTCAAAAGTTACAAAAGGGAACACTGTGCTAGCCTTCGCACAGCAGGACCCAGATTTTTTGACAGCCAAGGGATTGGTGGGATTTAGTTCGATTGACTGGCCAATGAATTGGCCAAAGAGCCACGGGCTGGATTCTCTGCCGTCAGGATGCTCCGTTTTACCGGCAGCCCGGGGGTTTCCCGACTGCGTGGGGCTGCCCCACAATGGGAAACCCCATTAACCAGCTGGCAAAATTGAGCATTCCGCCAGCTTGCTGAACCAGAATTCTGGCACAGCGGGACGGCGAATCCAAACCCATATTCCTAGAACAGGCAGTGATTGGATCCTGCTGAGTGGGATGATTGTTCAGAGAACCAAAGAAAGATAATTGGAGTCCTGGAAGCTCAGATGAAAAAAGTCTCGGATGATAGTTAACCTGTTGTATTTGCTGCATATTAAATTATAGTTATTTTTAATAATAAAATTAATTATGTTTAAATTTACAAACCTGGCGACTGTAGCTATTGGGTAGCCAATGACCAAAGACTTTGGGTGTTTTTTTTAGAATTCTTTATTAATTTAAATTGTGTTGTGACTTCAGGTCAAGTCAGGTCAAGTGGGGCTGGAATTGACCTTGCATTACCCAGGGGATCGTAACAATGTTATTTATAGTATCTCATCTCATATGATGATTTAGCAACTGTAAGTCAATGAACATATGGCAATGACTGTGTATTATGTAACCAACACCAGTAAAATGTTAAACTTTTTAATGGATCCAGGATTCTGAAAAGAAGCACGAGACAACGGACAAACAATTAAAGAATCCGTTACCTGTGAACCTGCAATTATAAATCCAAAGCAAGGCAGTGTTGTGAAAATCAGGTGCATGAGCAAGGCTGGCTCCCTGAAACACAAATAAAAAACCTCTACTAAATATTACATGTCCCAACACTGGAAATAGTGCTGTTACTATCAGAAATGTATTGAATATATTTTTATGACATTTTTTTCAAAACTGCATAGAAAAATTGCACTGCAATTTAAGAAATCTAATCAAAACATTACTCACAATGGAGCTTTTTAAAATTAATTAGCAGAGAGCTACGTTCTTAAAGGCTAAGGTGAAAAGCAGTTAAATAATGTGCACTTGATCGAGGATCACCCACTGACCATGCGGGTGAGCTTTTAAATAACAATAAACGTACGAATACAACATGGTTTTAGAAAGAGTCATTTGATTCCTGTGCAAACAAATAGCCGAGACATTGTAAATCATATTCACAGATTTTCTTGTGGTTCCAGCACAGTTTGTAATACTGGACATTTTGGGGTTCCCTTTTAGATTTTGGTCAGTCATAAAAAGGGGGACTTATCTGCCTTGCTTTTCCGTCCCCAAGAGGGGTTTCTGTCCAAAACATTAATATTTATTTGCATGTGTTGATTGGCCTGCTGCGTGGTGGAAATTTATCTATATTTTTATTGCAAAAGCCATAAAACTGCTCAATTATTAGAATTGAACAAGGAATAACAGGCCTTACTGACAAAACATGAACTTGCAATCTATAACTTTAGGAAAAAGAAAAATGCAATAGTTTATAATTTATCACACTCATGGGCTATTTCAAAGCACTTCACAATGTTAAATTGTGTTGGCCAGATATAGAGGCAACAAAGCGGCTAGTTTACTCACAGCTAAAGCTATGAAAGACCAGCTTTTTAAAAAATTGATTGAGAATAAATCACAGAGCCATAATTTAAAGCTTAGTCTCCTGGTGGTTGACTTAAATGGTAACTGTGACCATAATTGCCATAGGGCAATAATTGCCATAGGGCAGCACGGTAGCATGGTGGTTAGCATAAATGCTTCACAGCTCCAGGGTCCCAGGTTCGATTTCCGGCTGGGTCACTGTCTGTGTGGAGTCTGCACGTGCTCCCCGTGTGTGCGTGGGTTTCCTCCGGGTGCTCCGGTTTCCTCCCACAATCCAAAGATGTGCGGGTTAGGTGGATTGGCCATGATAAATTGCCCGTAGTGTCCTAAAAAAGTAAGGTTTAAGGGGGGGGGGGGTTGTTGGGTTACGGGTATAGGGTGGATACGTGGGTTTGAGTAGGGTGATCATTGCTCAGCACAACATCGAGGGCCGAAGGGCCTGTTCTGTGCTGTACTGTTCTATGTTCTATAATTAAAACACAAAAAGAACATTTGCCTTTCTAATCAATGGTAGCAGAGAACTGTCTCAGGACAGTTATTCTGCGGTGCAGACAGACATTAAAATTCATCTAATCCCACCCAAATGACAACTCAAAATAATAACCCCAACTTCAAATGAACATCTTAACTGGTGCAGAAAAAAATGAAAATACTGCGCAATTAAAGACTTCCAACTTAGTGCCAAATTATTGTTACACCTTCTGGAGTGGGAACTGAGCTGAGACCAGCTAAATTAATTTAACAGCCATCAGAGAAATAAAATATCCAACCCCATCAGTGTCGATTTAAATCCATGAACAGCGACGGAAGATCGTAATGTTCTCCAGCCATTTGACTGGCCATTATCCCAGAAAGAAAACAGCTGTTCCCGAGAGCCAGATACCTGTGACCTTGTCTTTTATTCGTATTTGCTTAGCCTCAGCTATCTGTCATTACAATTGGAATGGATAAAGGAGCAGGTATTAAATACTTTCTAAAACTGCAGGTCAGGCATATTGAATAATTCCAAAACACTTACCATTCTTTCACATTTGACAGAATGCGCTTCTTGAACATCAGAAATTTCATTGGAGCCCAAATGATCAAAGACACACATGCCACATATGCCACTGAACAGGCCAATATGAGTTGATATGATTTGAAGTCCACAGTTGAACCTTTCGTCATAACAATCGAGGCAAACCGTTCTGCAACGACAATTGTCGGAACAGACAGAGCAGCAAACTGAAGGATTTCAAAGACCACAAACTTGAGTTTCTTTCCAGAAATCATTGTATTTTTTTAAATTGTAAACTCCACTCAGCTCTAATAATTGCACAATGATTTGTGCCACTTCTTTGTACTCTGCCTAAAGTTTCTCTGCTTACGTTTACTGCAATGATAAGCTAAATATAGATCTTTATTGTCCCATCGCATGAGCGTTTCGCCTTCTGTACCATAAACATGTTATTAAGTAACTTAAATTGCCAGCTATCCTTAACAGTTTCAAATATAGTGTTAAGAAAACAAGGGTAGTTTTAAGGGATCCACAGTTGTATTGGTAAATGTTAGAAATAAAGGTGTAGTTTAAGTGGGTTAAATTTAGTCTTTCTGTGTAAGGAAGGCTAAATCCTATAGTTCGATTTCTGCTTGACAAAGGTGTTTGTCCGTGTGTGGTTTTGACTTCAATTCAAACTGTCCTTCTATTGTGCTCAGAGTTTACGGCATGAAGATTAAACAAAATCTGACAGAAGCATGAGGTTGTTGCTCAGCAACCGGGGGCCTTTTTAAAGGTGAAAAGGTTTTGATTTAGTTTTAGCTGAATTTATTGGCAGTTGGTTTAGAAGGCTGGAGAGGGGACATATCTCTCACCTTTGCAAGATGAAAATTACAGCACGGAGTAATGGTTCAGAAAACAAGTGCAGAGGGTTAAAGTCCAGTTATTTAAGAAAACTAGAATACAATGAAAATAAGTTTCTGAGATGCCGGAGATGAAAGCTACTAGAACAGAGTGATGTTCAGTAAAGACAGGAAGAGCTGAGAAGAAGACTGAGACACCAGAAAGATATCTGAAGTGATTTTCAGGTTTATGAGAGTTTACCACAGCCTATAGAATGTGAGTTGAAATAATTATGAAAACCAGTGGCTGAATCTCGAAGATTGTGTAAAAGTCACGAAGACAAAATAAATGCTGAAGAGGAAAGTGTAAAACCTGAAAGCAAAACTTTGATATGAGCAATTAAGAGAAAGCATTGTTGGAAAGAAGATTTGAAAGTGTGACTTTATGAAAGTGGAATTTGAACTCATTCATTTACAAGTTGGAGTTCAGTGAGAAAAGGTAAGAAATGAGCTGGGGGGACTTTGAGGTGAAATCCACAGAACTTCACTCAAGTTCAGAGTGAAGTGTATATCTGAGCACAGCCAGCCTGTGTTTCAAGGGATTGTGTGTTACTGAGACTATTATAGCCTGAGATACATTTGGTAACCCATGTTATCCTTAAAATCTACACATGTTTGTGAAGCGAAGGGGGGAGCAAAGGAGTATTGTACCATAATCAAATTTTTCACGTTTAATAAATGTTGGTCTGGATTCTCCGGTTGGCGACTGCAAAATCACATTCGGCGAATGGCCGGAGAATCCAAGTTTCCGACCAAATCGGGGATGGCACCGCTTTCGCGATGTCTGCCTCCTCCAAAGCGGTGTACTCGCAGAGTACCCGCGCCACGTATCGACGAGGCCCGCCCCCAATACTCCACCCCCGACCGGCCGAGTTCCTGATCCTGTCGGTCGCATGCGGTCTCACCCGTCGTGAACTCAGTGTGGCGGCTGCAGACTCAGTCCAGTGCTGCCACAGTCAGGGAAGGGTCGATCCATGGGCAGGGGGAACATTATTCAGGGCTGGGGGCACTGTGGTGGGATGATCCGGGGTGCGCGAGCTGGCACTATTTTGCAGGCTGGGTCAGCGGGTTGCATCCGCCATGCAGCACGACGTAGCCGCTGTAGGCTGCATGCGCAGCCATGGACCCAGAAATTCTCCGGGACATAATCAGCAGCTAGAGCCAGATGCCCTACGCTGCTGTCCTGCTAGCCCCCAGCAAAACGGGGAATCGGTGACTGTTTTGCGCCAGTTGTTCTGGTGTGACTCTGTTCCTCCACTTTTTCTAAAAAAAAGCAAAAATGCGCGCCGGTCTTTTGAGCCAGGATCTTCCCGTCCAGTTCGAAGACCAACTGGGATTATAACAATAGAAATATGGTAGATCCTTGAAACATGAATCATGTAAATGATTGATCTAAAAATGAACAGTATGGGGTCAATGTTGTTCCCGGAAACAAAATAGGCGTCAGGTACTAAAGATCTTGAAAGCTGATTTAAAAAGTCTCCAAGACTGAAAGTGTGCTCTTTTTGTACACGGATAGTAATTTAATTAGAGTTCAGAGAAAATATAATAATAATAACATTTCAATGAATAATGATTTTGTGGGTATGTCCAAAAGGTAGTTGGTTTGAACAATAAATTTCAATGCTGCTCTCGATGACCTAAAATGTATTGTAACTAACTGTGCACTTTACTGCAGGTTAAAAAGTGTATTCTTACTGTTGACTTTTCTACAATAATATGATCATAATAAATGACTTCAAAACCAAGTTTCTTGTTAGGGTTTGAGGGGTCAACTTGGAAAGAAGTCCTTTCAAATCGTTCACTGCCAAAATATGGGTCGGGGTGATTTTCTGACCCAGGAGAATTAAGTAACTTTAGAATCATGGAGCATCATCGAATGTGTGTGCCAGCTCTCGGAAAGAGCAGCTCCGATAGTTCCACTTCCTGACATTTCCCCATAGCCCTGCAAATGTTTTCTCTTTAGATAATTATCCAATTCACTTTTGAAAGCTACAATTGGATTTGCCTCCAACACATTCCCAGATCCTAATCACCTGCAATGTAAAGAACTTAAATCAGTGTCCTCTGGTTCTCGACGCTTTGGCCAATGAGATCAATTTCTCCCTATCTACTCTGTTCAGATACTCAGTATAAAATCTCCTTTCAAGCTTCTCTTCCCTAAGGAAAACAACCCCAGTTTCTCCAATCCACATAACTGAAGACCTTCATGCCTCAAACTATTCATGTAATTCTTTTCCGCACCCTCTCCAAAGCATTCATATTTTTCCTGAAGTGTGATGCCCAGTATTATACACGGTTTGTTAAGTAATGGGTTAAAAGACATTGCAATTAGTTGTCTCATTTATGTTAAGTGTTCAATGATTGTCTCATTTATGTTAAGTGTTTAATGATTGACAGTGATATGTAAAGGGGCTTCAGGTGGACTCTGGAGCTTGTGATGATCTGTAGAGTTCTGTGCAGAGTGAGTTTGAACCATTAAAGGTGTGTTGGTGAACAAGGAGCTGAACTCTTGCCTCTTCATACCACAGCATCTAGTACATGTTAATGTACCTGATCCGGCTGTTTACGTGGAACATGAGGGGGTTGAATGGGCCGGTTAAGCGGGCCTGGGTGTTTTCACATCTGAACGGGCTGAAGGCGGACGTGGCCATGCTCCAGGAGACCCACCTGATGGTGGCGGACCAGGTCCGTCTGAGGAAGGGGTGGGTGGGGCAGGTTTTCCACACAGGGCTCGACTCGAAGAACCGGGGGGGGGGTGGCGATCCTGGTGGGGAAGAGGGTGGCATTTGAGGCATCTGAGGTTGTGGCTGATAGTGGCGGCAGATATGTGATGGTGAGCGGTAAGCTGCAGGGGGAGAGGGTGGTGTTGGTTAATGTGTACACCCCAAATTGGGATGATCCTGGTTTCATGAGGCGTATGTTGGGCCACATTCCTGGTCTGGAGGTGGGGGGCTTGATCATGGGGGGGGGGTTTCAATATGGTGCTGGATCCCCTACTGGATCGTTCTAGTTCAAGGACAGGCAGGAGGCCAGCGGCGGCCAAGGTATTGATGGGGTTTATGGACCAGATGGGAGGAGTGGATCCCTGGAGGTTCGGGAGGTCGAGGGCTCTGGAGTACTCCTTTTTCTCCCATATGCACAGGGTTTATTCCCGCATTGATTTCTTTGTTTTGAGTAGGGGACTGGTCCCGAGGGTGGAGGAGGCCGAATATTCGGCTATTGCGATTTCGGACCATGCTCCGCATTAGGTGGATCTGGAGATGGGGGAGGTGAGGACCAGCGCCCGCTTTGGCGTCTGGATGTTGGGTTGTTGGCTGATGAGGTGTGGAGGAGGGTCCGGGGATGTATCGAGAGGTACCTCGAGGTCAATGATACAGGGGAGGTCCAGGTGGGGATGGTGTGGGAGGCTCTGAAGGCAGTGATTGGAGGGAGCTGATTGCCATCCGAGCCCACAGGGACAGGGAGGAGAGGAGGGAGAGGGAGAGACTGGTGGAGGAGCTGTTGAGTGTGGATAGGAGGTACCCCAAGGCCCCGGAGGAGGGATTGCTGGGGGAACGGCGTAGCTTGCAGGCCAAGTTTGATTTATTGACCACCAGGAAGGCGGAGACACAGTGGAGGAAGGCGCAGGGAGTGGTCTATGAGTATGGAGAGAAGGCGAGCAGGATGCTGGCGCACCAGCTGCGTAAGCGGGACGTGGCTAGAGAGATTGGTGGAGTGAAGGATAGAGACGGGAATGTGGTGTGGCAGGGGGCGGAGGTCAATGAGGTCTTTAGGGACTTCTATAGGGAACTGTACCGGTCGGAGCCGCCGGCGGTGGGAGGAGGAATGGAGAGTTTTTTGGACAGACACCGGTTTCCAAGGGTGCAGGAGGAGCAGGTGGAGGGACTGGGGGCGCCAATCGTGTTGGAGGAGCTGGTCAGTGGGATTGGCCACATGCAGTCGGGGAAGGCGCCGGGACCGGATAGGTTTCCGGTTGAATTTTATAAGAAATATGTGGACCTGCTGGGCCCCCTGTTGGTTAGGACCTTTAACGAGGCATGGGAGGGGGGTGTTCTGCCCACGATGATGTCTCGGGCACTAATCTCCCTGATCCTGAAGCGGGATAAGGACCCCTTGCAGTGCCGTTCATACAGGCCGATTTCACTGCTGAATGTAGACGCCAAGTTGCTGGCGAAGATCTTGGCCACTAGAATAGAGGACTGTGTGCCGGGGGTGGTACATGAAGATCAGACGGGTTTTGTGAAGGGGAGGCAGCTGAACACTAACGTGCGAAGGCTGCTAAATGTGATAATGATGCCGGCAGCAGAAGGAGAGGCGGAGATTGTGGTGGCATTGGATGCGGAGAAGGCCTTTGACAGGGTTGAGTGGGGGTCCTTGTGGGAGGTGTTGGAAAGGTTCGGGTTTGGGGTGGGGTTTATTAAATGGGTGAGGTTGCTGTACGAGGCCCCGATGGCGAGTGTAGCGACAAATGGGAGGAGGTCCGAGTACTTCAGGCTCCACCGTGGGACGAGGCAGGGGTGCCCCCTGTCCCCCTTGCTTTTTGCGCTGGCAATAGAGCCTCTTGCCATGGATCTCAGGGAGTCGAGGAGGTGGAGGGGTTTGGTGCGAGGTGGGGAGGAGCACCGAGTGTCGCTGTATGCGGATGACTTACTGTTGTATGTAGCAGACCTGGTGGGGGGAATGCCGGAGGTGATGGAGATTCTTGTTGAGTTCGGGAGTTTCTCGGGATATAAATTGAACCTGGGCAAGAGTGAGCTGTTTGTCGTACACCCGGGAGATCAGGAGGAGAGGATTGGTAGGCTCCCGCTAAAGAGGGCAGTGAGGAATTTTAGGTACCTGGGGGTTCAGGTGGCTAGGAGCTGGGGGACTCTGCACAAGCTCAATTTTACTAGGTTGGTGGAGCAGATGGAGGAGGAATTTAAAAGGTGGGACATGCTGCCGTTGTCGTTGGCGGGTAGAGTACAGTCCGTTAAAATGACGGTGCCCCCGAGGTTTTTGTTTTTGTTTCAGTGCCTCCCCATTTTTGTTCCGAGGGCCTTTTTTAGGAGGGTGAACAGCAGCATTCTGGGATTTGTTTGGGCGCACGGGACTCCGAGGGTAAGGAGGGTCTTTTTGGAGCGGGGCAGGGATAGAGGGGGGCTGGCACTGCCCAACCTCTCTGGGTACTATTGGGCGGCTAATGTCTCGATGGTACGCAAGTGGGTAATGCAGGGGGAGGGGGCAGCGTGGAAAAGGATGGAGATGGCGTCCTGCGGAGGCACGAGCCTGAAGGCACTGGTAACGGCTCCGTTGCCGCTCCCTCCAACAAGGTACACCACGAGCCCGGTGGTGGCGGCCACCTTCAAAATTTGGGGGCAGTGGAGGCGACACAGGGGGGAAGTGGGGGGCTCGGTGGAGGCCCCGTTGTGGGGGAACCACCGGTTTGTCCCAGGGAACATGGATGGCGGGTTCCTGGGGTGGCACAGGGCGGGCATTAGGAAGTTGGGAGACCTGTTTATTGACGGGAGGTTCGCGAGCCTGGGGGAACTGGAGGAGAAGTTTGAGCTCCCCCCGGGGAATATGTTCAGGTACCTTCAGGTCAAGGCGTTTGCTAGGCGACAGGTGGAGGGGTTCCCTTTGCTGCCCCCGCAGGGGGTAAGGGATAGGGTGCTTTCGGGGGTGTGGGTCGGGGATGGGAAGGTGTCTGACATCTATCAGGTAATGCAGGAGGTGGGGGAGGCATCGGTCGAGGAGCTGAAGGCTAAGTGGGAGGTGGAGCTGGGGGAGCAGATTGAGGAGGGGACATGGGCGGACGCCCTGGAGAGGGTAAACTCCTCCTCTTCATGTGCGAGGCTTAGTCTCATCCAGTTCAAGGTGCTGCACTGGGCCCACATGTCCGGATCTAGGATGAGTAGGTTCGTTGGGGGCGAAGACAGGTGCGTCAGGTGTTCGGGGAGTCCAGTGAACCATGCCCATATGTTCTGGGCATGCCCGGCACTGGAGGAGTTCTGGAAGAGGGTGGCGGGGACGGTGTCGAGGGTGGTGGGATCCAGGGTCAAGCCAGGCTGGGGACTCGCGATATTTGGGGTTGGGGTGGAGCCGGGAATGCAGGTGGCGAAAGAGGCCGATGTCCTGGCCTTTGCGTCCCTAGTAGCCCGGCGTTGGATCTTGCTGCAGTGGAAAGATGCAAGACCTCTGAGTGTGGAGACCTGGATTAATGACATGGCGGGATTCATTAAGTTGGAGAGGGTCAAATTCGCCCTGAAGGGGTCGGTACAAGGGTTCTTTAGGAGGTGGCAGCCTTTCCTCGACTTTCTGGCTCAACGATAAGGTACTAGGTCAGCAGCAGCAGCAACCCGGGGGCGAGGGGGGGGGGGGGGGAAGGCGGGGGGGGGGAAAGTGGGGGGGAAAGGGAGGGGGGTTTAGGGGGATAGTGTTTAAGTTAATTTGCTTATTGTTAATTTATTCTGTTGTTTATTGGGGTTGGGGGGGGTGGGGGGTTTGTTATATGCGTTGTTACGGGTGTCGAGGGGTGTTTATTATTATTATTGTTTTGTTGATATATATTTTTCAAAAAATTTCAATAAAAATTATTTTTTTTTAAAAAGGATGTATTAATGACAGTTGATAATGCGACTTTAGCTGGTAAAAAGCTTATTGTAGTAAAACTGCATAGGCAATTTGCACATCCGTCTCCTCGGATGCAGGGGTAAGGGATGATGACTATTCTAAGCTGATAGAACAGGTTAGTGATCGCTGTGAAGTTTGCAGGAAGTACAGAAGGACACCAGCACGACCGATAGTAACCCTACCTTTGGCCAGGGATTTTAATGACATTGTGGCCATGGACCTTAAGATCTGGGATAAAGCAAATAATATATTTATTTTGCATTTTGTAGATTTAGCTACCAGATTTAGTCAATCAACGATTGTACGAAGTAAAGAAAAGAGAGTAATTTTGGACAAAATTGTGGAAAAATGGATCGGGACAGGAATGGGTCCACCAGCAAAATTCCTTACGGACAATGGGGGAGAATTTGCTAATGATGAGTTTAGGAATATGTGTGAAAACATGAATATCAGAGTTATGAACACGGCTGCCGAAAGTCCGTTTAGTAATGTTGTCTGTGAAAGAAATCATGCTGTTATCGATGACATGCTTCGGAAAATTTTGGGAGATTGACCAAACTGCACGCTAAATTCAGCTTTAGCATGGGCGATACATGCAAAGAATTCATTGCAGATGGTTGGGGGCTATAGTCCTTATCAATTAGTGTTTGGTAGAAATCCTAAAATTCCCTCCATTTTGGATGACCAGCCTCCAGCTTGGGAAGGGACTACAATTAGCTCAGGTTTTGCTGAACATTTAAACGCGTTACATAGCAGTAGAAAAGCTTTTTTGGAAGCAGAAGTCTCTGAAAGAATTCGCAGAGCTTTAAGACATAATGTACGGCCATCAGATGCCGTTTTTCAACAAGGAGAAATGGTATACTATAAGAGAGACAATTCTAATGAATGGAAAGGCCTAGGGAAGATCATAGGCATAGATGGCAAAACATTTATTTTGCAACATGGTAATCAAACCGTTAGTGTACATTCATCAAGGATAATGGGTACCGATTACAAATTTTCAAATTTAGACAGAGCAGACAGACAAGATGAGGAACCAGAGTCATCTGGTACGCATGTGTTACAGAATTATGAGGACCAGTTAACTGATATAGACAGGGTTTCTGTAGAGGAACAAAATGCTTCTGATCAATTAGATCAGGCCATTTTTCCGAAAGGGCAACTGCCAAAGGTTGGTAGAAAAGTGACATACTTGCCTGAAGGGTCTAGTCAATGGAAGGATGCAACTATTATTAGTAGAGTAGGGAAGGCCACTGGAAAGTATAAACATTGGTTGAATACACAGCATTCAGGGGAGGAAGTTAAGACAATGGATTGGGAAAACAAAGTTCAAAAATGGAGGGCACAGAAACACAGTGCTAGTTCGGATAGTACATCGGATAGTGAACAGGTTTGCAGGAAAAGGTTGAGAATTATTGAAAGGACATCCCGCTACAGAAGAGAAAGATCAAGCAGTAGCAGTACAGAACGAGATACCAGGCAGGAAAGGGGACGTAGTTTATCAAGATCTCGGAACAGGAGTAAGACTATGAATACTAATGGAAGTAGAACTTCGGATCATTCGGGAGGCGGAGGGGGTTATTGAGAGGAGTTATAGGGAGGTAGTCACACCTCAGGTAAAAGAAGAAGGTAGATGGGTTACCATCGGGGGAACAAGAGGGAACTGGCTGGCAGTGCAGGGATCCCCTGTGGTCGTTCCCCTCAATAACAAGTATACCGTTTTGGATACAGTTGGGGGGGGGCAACTTACCAGGGGTAAGCAATGGGGCACAGGTTTCTGGCACAGAGTCTGTCCCTGTTGCTCAGAAGGGAAGGGAGAAGAGGAACAGAGCACTTGTCATTGGGGACTCCATAGTTAGAGGAACAGACAGGAGGTTCTGTGGGAACGAAAGAGACTCACGGTTGGTGTGTTGCCTCCCAGGTGCCAGGGTTTGTGATGTCTCTGATCGTGTTTTTGGGATCCTTAAGGGGGAGGGGGAGCAGCCCTAAGTCATGGTCCACATAGGTACCAACGACATAGGTAGGAAGAGAGATGGGGATTTGAGACAGAAATTCAGGGAGCTAGGTTGGAAGCTGAGAGCTAGAACAAACAGAGTTGTTATCTCTGGGTTGTTACCCGTGCCACGTGCTAGCGAAGTGAGAAATAAGGAGAGAGAGGACTTGAACACGTGGCTACAGGGATGGTGCAGGAGGGTGGGTTTTGGTTTCCAGGATAATTGGGGCTCATTCTGGGGTAGGTGGGACCTCTAAAAACAGGATGGTCTTCACCTGAACCAGAGGGGTGCCAATATCCTGGGGGGGAGATTTGCCAGTGCTCTTCGGGGGGTTTAAACTAATTCAGCAGGAGGATGGGAACCTAAATTGTAGTCCCAGTGTACAGGATGTTGAGAGTAGTGAGGTCAGGGATAGGGTTAAAAGTTCGAAAGAGGGCACAGGCAAGCAAGATGCTGGTTTGAAGTGTGTCTACTTCAACGCCAGGAGCATCCGGAATAAGGTGGGCGAGCTTGCAGCATGGGTTGGTACCTGGGATCTCGATGTTGTGGCGATTTCGGAGACATGGGTAGAGCAGGGACAGGAATGGTTGTTGCAGGTTCCAGGATTTGGATGTTTCTGTAAAAGGGGGGGGTGTTGCATTGTTAATCAAGGAAAGTATTACGGCGGTAGAAAGGACGTTTGAGGACTCGTTTACTGAGGTAGTATGGGCCGAGGTTAGGAACAGGAGAGGAGAGGTCACCCTGTTGGGAGTTGTCTATAGACCTCCGAATAGTTCCAGAGATGTAGAGGAAAGGATAGCAAAGATGATTCTTGACAGGAGTGAGAGTAACAGGGTAGTTTTTATGGGGGACTTTAACTTTCCAAATGTTGACTGGAAATACTATAGTTTGAGTACTATAAATGGGTCAGTTTTTGTGCAGTGTGTGCAGGAGGGTTTTCTGACACAGTATGTAGACAGGCCAACAAGGGGTGGCCACATTGGATTTGGTACTAGGTAATGAACCCGGCCAGGTGTTACATTTAGATGTAGGTAAGCACTTTGGTGATAGTGATCACAATTCGGTTATGTTTACTTTAGCGATGGGCAGGGATAGGTATATACCGCAAGGCAAGAATTATAGCTGGGGGAAAGGCAATTATGATGCTATTCGGCAAGATTTAGGATGTATAGGATGGGGAAGGAAACTGCAGGGGATGGGTACAATCGAAATGTGGAGCTTTTTCAAGGAACAGCTACTGCGTGTCCTTGATAAGTATGTACCTGTCAGGCAGGGAGGAAGTTGTCGAGCAAGGGAACCGTGGTTTACTAAGGAAGTTGAAGCACTTGTCAAGAGGAAGAAGAAGGCTTATGTTAGGATGAGACATGAAGGCTCAGTTAGGGCACTTGAGAGTTACAAGTTAGCCAGGAAGGACCTAAAGGGAGAGTTAAGAAGAGCGAGGAGAGGACACGAAAAGTCGTTGGCGGATAGGATCAAGGAAAACCCTAAGGCTTTCTATAGAAGATGGGTTAGTAAATTTGCAGATGACACAAAGGTCGGTGGAGTTGTGGATAGTGCTGAAGGATGTTATAGGTTACAGAGGGACATAGATAAGCTGCAGAGCTCATCTGAGAGCTGAGGGCTGAGAGGTGGCAGATGGAGTTTAATGCGGAAAAGTATGAGGTGGTTCACTTTGGAAGGAGTAACAGGAATGCAGAGTACTGGGGCTAATGGCAAGATTCTTGGTAGTGTAGATGAACAGTGAGATCTCGGCATCCAGGTACATAAATCCCTGAAAGTTGCCACCCAGGTTAATAGGGCTGTTAAGAAGGCATATGGAGTGCTAGCCTTTATCAGTAGGGGGATTGAGTTTCGGAGCCACGAGGTCATGCTGCAGCTGTACAAAACTCTGGTGCGGCTGCACCTGGAGTACTGCGTGCAGTTCTGGTCACCACATTATAGGAAGGATGTGGAAGCTTTGGAAAGGGTTCAGAGGAGATTTACTAGGATGTTCCCTGGTATGGAGGGAAGGTCTTACGAGGCAAGGCTCAGGGACTTGAGGTTGTTTTCGTTAGAGAGGAGAAGGCTGAGAGGTGACTTAATAGAGACATATAAGATAGTCAGAGGGTTAGATAGGGTGGACAGTGAGAGTCTTTTTCCTCGGATGGTTATGACCAACACGAGGGGACATAGCTTTAAATTGAGGAGTGGTAGATATAGGACTGATGTCAGAGGCAGTTTCTTTACTCAAGAGAGTAGTAGGGGTGTGGAACGCCCTGCCTGCAACAGTATTAGACTCGCCAAATTTAAAGGCATTTAAGTGGTCACTGGATGGACATATGGATGAAAATGGAATAGTGTAGGTCAGATAGGATTCAGATGGTTTCACGGGTCGGCGCAACATCGAGGGCCGAAGGGCCCGTACTGCGCTGTAATGTTCTTTGTTCTATGCACGTGAGATTTTGGTGGCTTCAAATAAATTAGATGAAAAAGTTATCAAAGATGCTAAACAGCAAGAATTGCATAGTTGGAGTGAATTTGGGGTATACACGGAAGTACCGGATGGGGGACAAAAAGCTCTATCCCACAGATGAATTTGTACAGAAAAGGTCCTTCCAGATGGAACTTATAAGGCAAAGGCCAGGCTTGTGGCAAGGGGATTTGAAGAAAACTTAGACGATCAGGATTTAAGGGTAGATTCACCTACAGCAAGAAAGGTTATTTTAAAGATCTTCTTGGCTCTATTAGCCACAAAGGCATGGGACTGCAAATCTATAGATATAAAAGCTGCCTTTTTGCAGGGACATCAGCTCCAGAGAGACATTTTTCTCCGTCCTCCTAAAGAAGCAGCTAACACAGAAGGGGTACTGTGGAAGTTGAACAAATGTGTATATGGATTAAATGATGCATCTAGAGTGTGGTACTTTTCGGTGAGGTCAGTCTTGTTAAAGTTAGGCTGTTGCCAGTTGAAAGCAGATCCTGCAATGTTTTACTGACACTATAAAGGAAATCTTGCTGGCATCTTCATGATGCATGTCGATGATTTTTTGTGGGGTGGGTCTAGTGATTTTGAAGCTATTTTAATCTCTGGTTTGAGGAAAGAATTCAGGGTTGGAAGTCAGGCTTCCGGTGCATTTAAATATATTGGTTTGGAAATCGGACAGACTCAGTTAGGGGCAACTTTACGTCAGCAATCTTACTTGGAAAGCATCAGTCCAATAGCAATTAGTCGTGGCCGGGTTTCACAAAAAGACGCAATGGTTTCGAAGATAGAAAAAGAGCAACTACGAAGTTTAATTGGGCAACTGAACTGGTTAGGAAGACAGACTAGACCGGACGTGAGTTTTGATGTTTTAGAGTTGAGTACAAAGGTGAATGATCCCAAAGTGGAAGACATAATAAGAGCAAATAAAGTGTTGGCCAAACTAAAAATGCAGGAGTGTGTTTTGAAGTTCCCTGTTTTAAGTGATCCTCGGCATTTGAAACTCAGTTTATAGTGATGCGTCCTATGCAAATTTATGTGATGGAGTTTCAAGCGCAGGAGGTATTATAATTTTTCTTTTGGGGAACAATGGTAAATGTTGCCCTCTTGTGTGGGAAACAAAGGAAATAAGGAGAGTGGTCAAAAGCACTTTGGCTGCTGAGACATTAAGCTTAGTGGAAGCGGTGGATATGGCCTTTTATATAAGTCAGATATTGACAGAAATTTTGGGATTAGAGGATTTAGGTAATATACCTATTGACTGTCACATTGACAATAAATCTCTGTGGGAAAATGTGCACTCTACAAAAAGTGTCAATGAAAAGACGTTACGGATAGACATCGCAAGTTTAAAGCAAATGTTGGACAGAGGGGAAATAACAAAAATTAAATGGGTTGACAGTAGCTATCAACTGTCAGACTGTTTAAAGAAAAGAGGGGCTAGTTCACAGAAACTTTTAGATATCGTGAATGAAGGGAGCCCGTTTCTGTGAATGTTTTTTTTCTACTTCAAAAGAAAAGAAAAAAAGGGGGAATCAGGTGTGTGTTTTAGTTTCTTGAAATTTTGTTTTTATCTAATTGGTTTTTTTTCTCCAAGGAAGGGGAGACTGTTAAGTAATGGGTTAAGAGACATTGCAATTAGTTGTCTCATTTATGTTAAGTGTTCAATGATTGTCTCATTTATGTTAAGTGTTCAATGATTGACACTGATCTGTAAAGGGGCTTCAGGTGGACTCTGGGGCTTGTGATGATTTGTAGAGTTCTGTGCAGAGTGAGTTTGAACCATTAAAAGTGTGTTGGTGAAAAAGGAGCTGAACTCTTGCCTCTTCATACCACAGCATCTAGTACATGTTAACACGGTTGAGGAAATGCATATGCAAAGAATGGCGGATCATGTTGCTGAATGGATGACAGCTGCATCCTCAAAGACGTCCTATCTGGTGAGCTTGCTATTGGCACCAGTCCAACAGGTTGCCCATGTCTGCGATAAATGGATGTCTGTCAGCAAGCCTACAAGTTGATCGGGATCAGGGCCGATACATGGGAAGTCCTTACAGCTAACCAAAGTGCCTGGAGATAAGCAATCAGGCAGGGCACAAACAAAGCAAAGGACAAAATAAATGACAAGATGGCGAAAAAGAGAGATTGCTGGAAGCAAAAATGATCAGCCAACCTCAGGCCAAAGCTATTGATCTGTGCCAGTTGCGGAAACGTCTGCCACTCAAAAATCAGTCCCGGCAGCCTCAACAGATAATGTTCAAACCTCTTTGCTTTTGTACTCTATGCCTTTGTTAATAAAGCCTAGGACCTCTTATGTCTCATTCACCATTTTCTCAACCTGCCGAATAACCATCAATAATTTCTGCACTTGCACATAGGTCTCTCTATTCGTGCACCACTTTTTGAATTGTAGCTTTGACGTTTACATTGCCTGCCCTGGTTCTTCTTACCAAAATGTATCAATTCACACTCTGCATTAAATTTCATTGCCACATATTCGCTAGTTCCACCAGTCCGTCTATATCCATTAAAACAGAGATGAGGAGGAATTTCTACAGCCAGAGGGTGGTGAATCTGTGGAACTCTTTGCCGCAGAAGGCTGTGGAGGCCAAATCACTGAGTGTCTTTAAGACAGAGATAGATAGGTTCTTGATTAATAAGGGGGTCAGGGGTTATGGGGAGAAGGCGGGAGAATGGGGATAAGAAACATATCAACCATGAAAGAATAGCGGAGCAGACTCGATGGACCAAATGGCCTAATTCTGCTCCTATATCTTATGGTCCCATTTTTAGGTATGTCTGGTGCTGCTCCTGGCATTCACTCCAATTTCCTTCATTGAACCAGGGTTGATCACCTCACTTGGTGATAATGGTATCGTGGGGAAGAAGCTGGCCATGAGGTTACAGGTTGTGATTGAGTATAATTCTGCTGCTGCTGATGGCACACGGCGCACATTGGATGCCCAGTTGTGAGTTGCTAGATTTGTTTGAAGTCTTTCCCATTTAGCACAGTGTTAGTGTCACACAACACAATGGAGGGTATCCTCAATGTGAAGGTGGGCCTTTGCCTCCACAAGAGCTGTACGGTAGTCACACCTATGGACACTGCCATGGACAGATGCATCTGCAGCAAGCAGATTGATAAGAAGGAGGTCAAGTATGTTTGTTGCTTCCCACACTACCTGCCACAATCCCAGTCTAGCAGCTATGTCCTTTAGGACCCAGCCAGCATGGCCTGTGGTGATATTACTGCGTCAATCTTGATGATGAACATTGAAAACTCCACTCGGAGTACATTCTGTGCCCTTGCCGCCCTCTGTCGGGTAAGCGTACTCCAAGACGGCCTTCTGGACACGCAACAACGCAGAATGGCTGAGCAGAAACTGATAGCAAAGTTCCTCACACAAGAGTACTGCCTCAACCTTGGATTCATGTCGCATTACATTCACACCCCACCATCTGGCCTGGACCTGTGAAATCCTACCAATTGTGCTGGTTTGAGACAATTCACACCTATTTAAACTGCAATTATCCCTCTCTTCAGTCTGTCCGTCCGGATCTGTAAAGACTTAATTACCTTCAAAGACTCGCATTCAAAGTATCGTCTTACATCATTGAATTTGTATCTATGTGTTTCTGGAACTTGCCTCTTCATTCGCCTGAGGAAGGAGCAGTGCTCCGAAAACTAGTGATTCGAAACAAACCTGTTGGACTTTAACGTGGTGTTGTAAGACTTCTTACTGTGCTCACCCCAGTCCAATGCCGGCATCTCCACATCATGGCCTCCTTTTTTAAACAGTGGCTATTTCCCAGTCCTCTGGGACCGTCCCTGCCTCAAGTGATTCCTGAAGGATCACAGCCAATGCCTCCACAATCTCCTCAGCTATCTCCTTCAGAACCCTGGGATGTAGTCCATCCTGCCCAGGTGATTTATTCACCTTTAGACCTTTCAGCTTTCCCAGAACCTTCTCACTATGCTCATCTCTGCCCCCTGACTCTCTTGAAGTTCTGGTATGCCATTGGTACCTTCCACCATGAAGACTGATGCAAAGTAACTATTCAGTTCTTCTGCCATTTCTTTATTCCCTGTTACTACATCTCCAGCCTTATTTTTCATTGGCCAATGTCCATTCTTGCCTCTTCCTTACCTTTTATAAATTGAAAAACTTTGTATCCTTCTTTTATATTACTAGCTAGCTTACACTCATATTTCATCTTCTCCCCCCTCGCCCTCCCCTCCCTGCCAACACCACCATTGCTTTTTTGGCTCCCACTAATACCACAGTGCTTGCTTTTGTTTTTATGCTGTCCTACCTTCCCTGGTCAGCTATGGTTGCTTCATCCTCCTTTTAGTATATTTCCTCCTCCTTGGGATGAATTTCTGTTCTCCCTCCCGAATAACCCCCAAAAACACCTTTATGAAGTTACCTTTATTCAATTGTAATACCGTTACATCTGATTCCAGCTACTCCCCCTCAAACTGCAGGGTAAATTCTATAATATGGTGGTCACTGCCCCCTGTGGTGCCCACATCTTACCAGCCAATTACAATGTGCGCAACAAACTTATTTAACTTGTTTTGTATACTGCGTGCATTTCAGTACAACACACTCAGTCCTGCGTTGACCTCCACCCTTCTCATAGTTGGCCCGTTATCTGTTGTGCCTGAAGTTAAATTCCTGGCACTTTCCATACTCTCTGTTCTATTACTTGTTCTGGAAGCTTTACTAACCTCTCCTGAACTTTCGGCCCCTTTAACTCAGTTAAAGTCCTCATCATTAACCTGCACTCCCACTTTCTCTTTTAACTTTGATATTCTAATTTTCCATACAATTGAACAGTCCACCCCATGATTTAATTTAAAGCCCTATCTACAACCCTAGTTATGCGATTTTCCAGGACTCTGGGCCCAACACGATTCATGTGAAGGCAATCTCATCGGAACAGCTCCCTCCTTCCTCAGTACTCGTGACAATGTCCCATAAATTCAAATCCATTTCTCCCACCCCAAACTTTGAGCCACTCATTTACTTCTTTAATCTTCTTGACCTTGTGTCAATTAGCTGATGGCTCAGGTAGTAATCCGGAGATTATTACCTTTTTGGTTCTGCTTTTTAATTTAGCCTCTAGTTGCTCATATTCCTTCAGAGGAACCCCTACCCTTGTTTTACCCATGTCATTAGTACCTACATGGACCACGACAACTGGACCTTTACTCACCCACTCCAAGTTCCTCTGCAGACCAGATGTGATATCCCGAACCTGAGCACCAGGTATGCAACACAACCTCCGGGATTGTCGATCCTGGTCACAGAGAATAGTGCCTATGCTCCTAACTATACTGTCTCCAATTACAACTACTTCCTTTTCTTCCCCCCTATTTGAATGGCTCCCACATCACGGTGCCGTGATGACTTTCCTCATTCGCCCCACAATCTCCACTCTCATCCACACAGGGAGCAATAATCTTGAATCTGCACTCCTCTCACTCTTCCACCCTGTGTCTCTGCTGCTCTCCTCGTGCTCATTTACCCAGTCCCTGCCGCTCTGCTCGCACTCTTCCACCCTGTGTCTCTGCTGCTCTCCTCGTGCTCATTTACCCAGTCCCTGCCGCTCTGCTCGCACTCTTCTACCCGGTGTCTCTGCTGCTCTCCTCGTGCTCATTTACCCAGTCCCTGCCGCTCTGCTCGCACTCTTCTACCCTGTGTCTCTGCTGCTCTCCTCGTGCTCATTTACCCAGTCCCTGCCGCTCTGCTCGCACTCTTCTACCCTGTGTCTCTGCTGTTTTCCTCGCACTCTTCTATCTTATGTCTCTGCTGCCTTCCTTGCGCTCTTCTACCATGTCTCTGCTGCTCTCCTCGTGCTCTTTTACCGGGTCTCTGCCGCTCTACCCTGTGTCTCTGCAGCTTTCCTTGTGCTTTTCTTCTTTTTTTTCTTTATAAATTTAGAGTACCCAATTCATTTTTTTCCAATTAAGGGGCAATTTAGCATGGCCAATCCACTACCTTGCACATCTTGGAGATGTGGGTGCGAAACCCACACAAACACGGGGAGAATGTGCTAACTGCACACGAACAGTGACCCAGAGCCGGGATTGAACCTGGGACCTTGGCGTGTGAGGCAGCAGAGCTAACCACTGCGCCATCGTGCTCCCCTCTCCTTGTGCTTTTCTACCCTGTGTCTCTACCGCTCTCCTCGCACTCTTTTACCCTGTGTCTCTGCTGCTCTCCTTGCACTCTTCTACCCTGTCTCTGCTGCTTTCATGTTCTTTTATCCTGTGTCTACTCTCCTTTCACTCTTCTACCGTCTCTGCTGCTCTCCACATGTTCTTTTATCCTGTGTCTGCTCCTCTCCTTTCACTCTTCTACCCTGTCTCTGCTGCTCTCCTCATGTTCTTTTATCCTGTGTCTGCTCCTCTCCTTTCACTCTTCTACCCTGCCTCTGCTGCTCTCCTCAAGTTCTTTTATCCTGTGTCTACTCTCCTTTCACTTTTCTACCATCTCTGCTGCTCTCCTCATGTTCTTTTATGTGCCTGCTGCTCTCCTTCCACTCTTCTACCCTGTCTCTGCTGCTCTCATGTTCTTTTATCCTGTGTCTCTGCTGCTCTCCTTTCACTCTTCTACCCTGTCTCTGCTGTTCTCCTCATGTTTTTTTATCCTGTGTCTCTGCTGCTCTTCTCACACTCTTTTATCCTGTGATGAAGTTCTACATGCTGAACTTAGGGAGGTAGGAGATAAACTAAAAAGTAGGACTTCAAAGGTAGTAATGGCAGGGTGCTATCAGTGCCACGTGCTAGTCAGAGTAGGAATGACAGGATAGGCACTTGGTTTCTGTGGCTATGACTCATCTTTCATTCCCCCACCCTACAGTATAAATATTTCCCACTTTCTCTGTCTTTTAGCTTTGGCAATGGGTCATCTGGACTCAAAATGTTACCTTTTTTCTTTCCCTCCAGATGCTGCCAGCCCTGAGAGATTTTCCAGCATTTTCTCTTTTGGTTTCAGATTCCAACATCTGGAGTAATTTGCTTTTTTACTAAGATGTTGCCTGGTATGGACGGCATTAGCTATGAGGAGAGGTTAGATGAACTTGGTCTGTTCTCGCTAGAACGATGAAGATTGAGAGGCGACCTGATAGAGGTCTACAAGATTATGTGTGGCATGGACAGAGTGGATTGTCAGATTCTCTTTCCTAAGATAGGAGAGTCAAGTACTAGGGGACATAGGTTTAAAGGACGTGGGGAAAAGTTTAGAACAGAAGTGCCAGGCAAGTTTTTTGCACAGAGGGTGGTAAATATATGGAACGCTCCCTGGGAGAAGGTGGGAGCAGGTACAATAGCGGCATTTAAGGGACATCTAGACAAGTATATGAACACGGTGGGAATGGAAGGATACGGACTCAGTAAGTGCATACGGTTTTAGTTTCGGCAGGTACCATGGTTGGCGCAGGTTTGGAGGGCCGAAGGGCCTGTTCCTGTGCTGTATTGTTCTTTGTTGCTCTCCTCTCGCTCTTCTACTCTGTATCGCTGCTGCTCTCCTCGCACTCTTTATCCTGTGCCTCCGTTGCTCTCCTCACACCCTTTATCCTGTGTCTCTGCTGCTCTCCTCGCGCTCTTTAATCTGTGTCTCTGCTGTTCTCCTTACGCTATTTATCCTGTCTCTGCTGCTCACCTCATGCTTTTTATCCTGTCTCCGCTGCTCTCCTCACACTCTTCTACCGTCCCTGTTGCTCTCCTCGTGCTCTTCTAATCTGTCTCTGCTGCTCCTCTCGCACTCTTTTATCCCATGTCTCTACTGCTTCCCTCCCGTTCTTTTACTGGGTCTCTGCCACTCTCCTCGCACTCTTTTATCCTGTGTCACTGCTGCTCTCATTGTGTCTATTTATGTCAGTGCTGCTGTCCTCGACCTCTTCTACCCTCTGTCTCTGCCCTCCCTCTGTACAGCTGCAATATGTTCTCTCACCAGTTTTGCAACTCTTTTACTTCCCCCTCGTCTCGCCGAAAATACCTATATCTTGGAATATTAAGCTGCCAGTCCTGTCTGTTTTTTAACCAAATCTCCGTTACCACAACTACCCCCAGGTTTTGCTCATGAATCAAGGCTCCAAGTTCATCTATCTTACCTGTTATACTCTGTGCAGCCCTCCTGCCCACTGAGTTCGACCTCCCCCAGCCTACCCTTCTTCTCAGCCAGCCTGGCCCTGGTACCATGCTCATCCCCAGTCTCTACACTTGCTGGCTTCCTGTTCTGATTCCCACCCTCCCGCCACATTAGTTTAAAACCCACCCAAACCATACTAACAAATCTCACAGCCACGATATTGGTACCCCTCCAGTTCAGGTGTAATCCGTCCTTCTTATACAGGCCCTACCTTCCCTGGAAGACATCCTAATAATTAAAAAAACTAAAGCCCTCCCTTCTGCACCAGTTCTTTAGCCATGTGTTCAGCTGCACTATATTCCTGTTACTAGCTCGCTAGCATGGGGCACAGGGAGTAATCCTGAGATTACTACCCTAGAGGTCCTGCTTTTTATTCTTATACCCAACTCATTAAATTGCCTTTGCAGGACCTCACTACTCTTTCTACCTAGGTCATTTGTACCAACATAGACAATGACCGCTGTCTGATTTCCCTCCCATTTTAGGATGCTTTGTACCCGCTCAGAGAAATCCAGGACCCAGGCACCAGTGAGGCAAACTACCATCCTGGAATCCTTTTCGCGGCCACAGAAGCATCTATCTGCGCCCCTGACTATTGAATCCCCTCCACTATTGCTTTTCTACGCTTTGTATCCCCGCATCTGTGCAGTAGGGCTAGTCGTGGTGCCTTTGCTCTGGCGACTGCTGCTGCTGTCCCCTGATAGACCGTCCCCCTCATCAGCATCCAAAGCGCCATACTTATTGAATTTGTCCTGCTTTGAGAGAATAGGGCATACCTGATTAATCTTCCACATTGCCGAGTAGATGCCAGTGTTGTAGCTGTGCTGAAACATCCTGGCTAGGGCGTGGCATGTTTTGGGGCGCAAGTCTTCAGTACTATTGCCAAGGCCCATAACCTTTGCTGTATCCAGGGCTTTCAGCCGTTTTTTGATATCCTGTGCAGTAAATGAAGTTGGCTGAAGACATGGTGCTGTGACCTCTGGCACTCAGCACTTCTGGCTAAAGATTGTTGCAAATGCTTAAGCCTTAGGGTTTTGCACTGATATGCTGGGTTCCACCATCATAAAGGGTGGGGATATTTGTGGAGCCTCCTCCTACAGCAAGTTATGATGTGGAGATGCCAGTGTTGGACTGGGGTGGTCACAGTAAGAAGTCTTACAACACCAGATTAAGTCCAAGATTGTTTTGAATGTGCTTTCGGAGCACATCTCCTTCAATTCACCTGATGAAGGAACTGCGCTCCGAAGGCTCGTGATTCGAAACAAACCCGTTGGATTTTAACCTGGTGTTGTCAGACTGTCTACAGCAAGTTGTTTAATTGTCTACAATCATTCGTGACTGGATGTAGTAAGAAGTCTTACACCAAGTTAAAATCCAACAGGTTTGTTTCAAATCACTAGCTTTCAAATCACTAGTGACTCATCTGATAGAGATGCGCACTGACAGCTAATGATTCAAAACAAACCTGTTGGACTTTAACCTGTTGTTGTAAGACTTCTTATTGTGCCCACCCCAGTCCAACGCCGGCATCTCCACATCATGACTGGATATGGCAGGGCTGCAATGCTTAGATAAGATCCCTTGGTTGTGGAATCACTTAGCTCTGGCAATCACAAGCTGTTTATGCATATTAGCATGCAAGTAGCCCAGGTTTGTAGCTTCATTAGATTGATGCCTCACTTTTCAGTATACCTTGTGCTACTCATGGATTGCCCTTGCGCACTTGTTGTGATCCTCCTTCCACGCTTTGAGTGTGTGCAAAACTAACCTTTTGGCCAAAATTTTCCAGCCTCTGGTCCCACTGGCAGTGACCCCCCCCCTCCCCCAAAAGGTCAGGAATGGGAAGATCCCGCCATTGGCCAGTGACAGGCCACCGTTGCAACATTTGCAGCGGGGGGGGGGGGGGGGGGGGCAGAAAATCCTGCCTTTTAAATTAATCCTATCGCAGATTTGCTGTGTGGTTACTAGAAAATTAGATCACACAAAGTGAGGAATTGGGGAAAATATGACACTGCTTGTAAAGTTGGAAACAAATAAAAACACCTTGTTGTTTACTGATGGGTGATGAGGTGAGAAATTAGTGCTGTTTGAATTAACCATCCTCCTATCCGTAACACTATTCCATGGACTTTACCAAGGTAGCAAAAAGTTATTGCAATTCTCCTTCAAAACTCTATTGCCTCTGTGCATTAAGACTGCTTACTCACCACCCAGTCTTTGATGATCTGTATTTTTCTTCCATTTATACTTTGGGTGGAGGAAAAACCTGACCACAAATTTTATACAATTTACATTACTTCTTGCCCCTGGTGTTTGTTTATGCTGATGGTGATCCATAGATGCAAGTCGCTGCTTTTGTTCTATGTAGCTACATATGTAGTTTGCACAAGTAGCAATGAGGCAAATTCTAATACAGAAATTTAATTTATCAACTGATCAAAAGTTGGTTGGAATTCTTTATGTTTACTACCTCAAAGAAGGCATCTTACACAAATAAAATTATGCTAAGTGGAAAAGTAATATGAAGGGCAGTAAAAGTGCAAGGTGTAGCCACCATAATTTTCAGAATTTGAGCTGCTTCACCTCTCTACTTTACCAATAAATCCAATCGTACTAACTCCACACGGGTGAACAGATGTGACCCTGAGAGTTAAATGAATATTCAAAATGTAGTCTCTCGATTTAGAATTATTTAAACACCCCTCCCTAACAGCACTATGCTGTACCTACACCACATGGACTGCAGTGCTTCAAGAAAGCAGCTCACTACCATCTTCTCAAGGACAATTAGGGATGGGCAGTGAATGCTGGCCAAGCTAGCGAAGCTCACATGCCTTGAATGAATCAATAATAAGGGCAAGTCACAGTTAACACACCAAAGGACTGTAGTATCTCCTTTTCCAAGTAACTCCTGCTTGATTTTTGTACTTTGCCCAGGTTTTTTTTTAAAAACCCTAATTTCCCAAGAATTAATCTTTTAAAAATTAAAATAACAAAAAAAAATACAGGCCTCACTGATCTTCAAGTGGTTTTCTGCCAACCCCATGTCATTTAATAAAATTTAGATATTCCTCTGGTTTGTGTTTTAAAAGTTTTCTATTCCTTCAGATTATTTGTTCAACAGCATTTCCTTCTCTTCAACACATCTTGTTTGATTCTTTTATCCACTTCCTGATATTTTCATTGATCTATTTTCTTGACTTTCTTTCTGTGCTCCATCAGGTCCAATATTTCAGGTCATCCTTTTTTGTCTCTTTCTCTTTCTTAAAATTTGGAATGGTGCATTTTGATGATTCAAACAGTGATGATTTGAACATTTTCCATGTTGAATGCATCTTGGACAACTCACACTACCAGTGAAGAGGTACTAGCAAAATCTGACACCAAAAGAACTCTTCTAAGATCAGGAATTTCTTGGGCGTGTATTAAGAAATCATGATTTAGGAAATCTGATGTTGATATGAAAGATCAATGGTAAAAGGGACCAAGGCAGACAAACAAAAATCTTTTTAAAGAGCCTCACAAACTGCATGAAAGTACCACCAGCGAACATAATCCATACAGTCAGACCATGATTAACATGGAGTCCATATGGTCATCATCACCCTCTTAGGATTTGATTCCTGAAGAGAGAAATTCCAATGGTGGTTGAAGGATTTTTGCTTCCTTTTTAACTTTAATTAGAAAAAAAAGGTTGTCGTATACAAATTAATGATTTCCAAAATCAAAATTATGTGAAACAGGGTGCATGTGTACACTAGTTTGACTCTTAGGTTGTGTGTGAAAACTTCTGACAAGGAAGCTCAAGTTAGTGAAAAACAGTCTGGGGCATGTCCCTACACGTGACATTTTAAAGTTTATTTGCAATTGCAAACAGTACAGGCATTCATAGATAAATTAAATATGATTCTCACTTTATCTCAGTTTGGCTGTTGCACCCATATTTAATTATTCACTACATTACAAAACCATAACTTGTGCTTTAAAACCATATATACTTCAGACTACAACTGTGTCAGGGGAAGATAAGCAATGGTAGGACAATTACTATGATCCTAATTATATTATTACAACATTGCAATTATGATTCAATGTGCCAAGTGACTCACTAAAGTTTAACATTGATCAAGTTCCATTGCTTTAGAGTTTTACTTGACTACTCAGAAATTAAAAACATGGCAAATCACACAGCTTGTCCATTTCTTGTTTTTAGCATGCTTTTTCTTGAGGCAACTTCAAAACACAAGACCTGATGATCTACAATTTTAATCTCAAGCTCCAGACCAAGTGAACAACATTGGACCGCCTGCTGAATATGAGCTTTCCATTCTTTAATTCTGACCCCAGTAAACAGAGGGGCGGCCCTCTGGATCTTTTCCATGCAGTGAGTCACCAGGAGACATGTCAGCCAACCCAACTACACTTTTTCCACTGAAGCAAGTTCTCTGCAGATACCTCTTGCCGTGCTCACTTGAATAGGATTATCCCAATTATAATGTGAACATTTTAGCCCATCTGTGATATAATGGGAAATACTCAATATCTCTGGTCATCTTGGTGAATGGGCCTTGAATAGATCTTCAATGTATCTGCTTCAAATTAATTGAATTATGCTGTTGCCCAAACTGGGTCACCCAGGTTCAATATACCCACTTCAATTCTGTTGCTTTTCTGTTTAAGCCTATGCAAAATCACTTCTAAAATAGAACATTTCAAACTCAAGTCAATCCCAAAATCCTATAAAATAATTATTTAAAAATCCTGATGCACGATCCCTTTTCCTTGCTCAGAAACAAGCATTTCCAACTTGCCACTTTTGCACATGCTTAATGTTCCAGCATATGTGTAAAACAACTCACCAAGTATCATGGGCCAATTTTACAAGTTCCCTAAACAGGACTGAAAATGTTGGCCTGCAACTCGGTAGGCAAGGAATTGGCAACTGTTCTTCGTGTATCTGTATCTATAAGCAAATCAGCATTGGCTTGCTGAGATAGGGTGGAGGCATCAGCCATGATAGTTTTGCAGAGAAAGATCCCAATAGGATTCTCACTTTTTCTGCCTAGGTGAGAGCGGATGAGTCCAATACTCTCTCAAGCCTCACCCCTCCCTATCTCTGCAAACTTTTCCAGTACTACGATCCTTCAAGGTCTCTTTGCTCTTCCTGCTTTGGCCTCTTGTGCTTCCCTGATTTTAATAGCTGCATCATTGACTGCATCTTCAGCTACCTGGTTCTGAAGCTCCAGAATTCCCTCCCAAAACGTCTCCCAGAAGGTACTCCTTAAAGCATACTTCTTTAACTAAATATACAATCACTTGGCTTAATATTTCCTTGTATGGATTGGTGTCAAATGTAGTTTGTAATTCTATTAAGTATCTTGGAATATTTTACTATTTTAAATGCCCGGTATCAATGCTATAAATTTTATGAATCACATAATTGACTCTACAAATAAAAATAGAGGAGTCACTTTACTCTCTGTTGAACCTTCAACTAAGCATTGCCAAAGTTCAAGTGTCAGCCTTTGATGTCAGATTTTCATCTTTCCCTTTCCAATGTAAGAGCAGAGGACAAACAGATTGAACCACACACTGCAGTAATTTTGGCACTAGTTTCATTCGCAACCTGGTAAAATGATTCAGATTGAAGTCCAGTAGGTTCATAGCTTTAGGGTAAAATCAAATTTATTTAATAAAGGACTCAAAGTAGATAGAGATGTCAGCTAAGAAACTCTCGACAATGAGAACAGCTTTGTTTCACATCGACAGGGTTACGTTAGCCTACAGGAATGAGTCCAACAAGGATTATGGAGTAGTGCAAGTAAAAAATAAAAGCAAACATGGAATGCAACTTTGAATATCAATTATAGAAAAAGCATGGAAGCCGTAAAGACCATTTTGTAAATTAATCTGTGTGGGTAACTATATACTTGATATGTACCAGTACCATCTCCACTGGTGCAGAGAACATCAAGCTAGGACATTTAATAAAAGTTTTTAAAATGATGTAATATTTTTTCATAGAATTTACAGTGCAGAAAGAGGCCATTCCGCCCATCGAGTCTGCACCGACTCTTGGAAAGAGCACCCTACCCAAGCCCATACCTCCCCTTATCCCAATAACCCCACCTAACACTAAGGGCAATTTATCCCGGCCAATCCACCTAACCTGCACATCGTTGGACTGTGGGAGGAAACCGGAGCACCCAGAGGAACCCACGCACACATGGGGAGGATGTGCAGACTCCACACAGACAGTGACCCAAGCCGGAATCGAACCTGGGACACTGGAGCTGTGAAGCGATTGTGCTATCCACAATGCTACCGTGCTGCCCATCAATAAGCAGGCAAGATTATTTCCTCTAGTTAGATAAGCAGGCAAGATTATTTCCTCTAGTTAGGAAGTCAATAACAAATCATCAGTTTAAAATGATCATGAAGCAAGTTAGCAGAAAGATTAAAATACATTTTTGTTTGAAAAAGAGGATTGTTGAAGTACAGATGCCTTTGCACAAGGATTGGTTGAGGCAGAGACCGCTTTTATGGGAGCACTGCAATTATTTGCAGCAAGGATAGGTACAGGGTGATAAGCAGTGGGTTCTAGCAAACAGCTGACACAGACACGATGAGTTGAGTTGTCTTCTTTGAGCATAAATTTTGCGCTTCGACCCACTCCACCAATGACACCAAAGCTACAAAATGTCATGTTCCCGTTTGTAAGCAACGGCAGGCAGCTAGTTAACACACCACTGTGGCAATTCTTCGTGTAACCTTAATATTGCACCTAAACCTTCTTTCAAATTATTTTTGTTGTTGGCGTTTGGGAAATACTGAAAAGCAACATTTTATTTCCCTGCCACGTCACATGCCATTCCAACGTTGGTTGATGATCTATCATTACCAGGTCAAATTCTTGGAATTCCCTTCCTAACTCCATCATGGGAACACTATTAGCAAAAGGGTAACCCTCATCATAACTTTCTCAGGGCAACGAGGGATAGGGAATAACGTCATCATTGCCAACATTATCCGCATCCTTAGTACAATATTTTAAAAATTATGCAAGATTACAATCTAAACTGGATTTTATGGCCCCTTGCTGATTTACTTGGAAGTGGGAGAACTGATAAAATAAAGCCTGTAGCTTTCCCACCACTTTTCTGCCCACCCCTGACCTGTTTCTCAATTTACTCTGGGTGAAAAGGCAGCCTGCCAGCCTGTCCTTGGACCTACTGAGGCCCTTAAGTAATCAATTAATGGCCACATAAGGGCCTCATTCTGCCTCAGTTTCGATTTTACCCATGGCTGACAACAGATGGCTTGCCAAGTAGCGGGTTGCTGTTGGGGTGGGGGGTGAAGTAAAATCCTTTGGGGAATTGCCTGTACCCATTAGAGCCACCCTCTTCAAGATTATACCCTGCTTTGGTACCTTCTTCTGGCCTCTCAAATCCACTCTCCTACCTCTCAAACACAGTCCCTCACCCCCGAGTTGGGGTCTGCTAACCAGGCCCCCAAAGCCCCAGACTTACCTTAAATTCTCAACTCCATCATTACTTCTTCTCGGGGACAACTGCTTGTAGTCCAACCAGCGGCCACGGCTCAAACCCGACACTACTGAGATTGTAGAGTTGTCACTCCATAAGGCAGGTCATTCACCCAGATGGGGGGAAAAGTCTCACCCTTTAACAACTAAGGCTACTCCCAGCACAAAATGGCTGCAGGGTAGCCAGTTATTGGGTGAGCAAAAGTGGGCAGGGAATACGCCATCCCATAAAATACAGTCCAGGAGGAACTCCCACTTAGATGAGTTAAAGGATGGTATCCTACCCTACCAAGGTTTAGCACCACAAATCAACACCTGCAAGAATGGAGGGAAAAACGCAGAAAAATAATTTTCTTTATAGGATCTGGCTCCAAGGAAGAACTAATTCGTTTTTGGAGAAGATGCAGATTGGGATCTTGGAATTTTCCAACATGTACTTCTTAACATTGGGAGATAGGGCAAATCGATTTTTTGCTAAAAATGTTGTGGGTTGTTTCATTTAGAATGTTGTGAATTTTCTCAGTCACTTGTGGTGAAATTTATCACCACAAAATACGAGCAGAGTTTTCAAAGCAGGCTGTTGGGTGTGGATTGGCCTAAAGACCTCTTAGTAAAATAGAAGCATTTTTCTCAGCTTTCTAATTCCATAGCATCAACCAGGCAAGGGAAAGCCTCACAATGGTGTGTGTGTGTGTGTGTGTGTGGGGAGGGAGGGAGATCAGCCAGAAGTGCATAAATCTTAGAATGTCATTTAACGTTCGGTTAACATGTGTGGTGGAGAGGTACACTCTACTGCAGGGGTGGGCAAACTACGGCCCGCGGGCCGCATGCGGCCCGCCAAAGGTATTTCTGCGGCCCGCCAAGTCATTAAAAAAAAAAAAAAAAATTTTAAAAAAAATTTTTTTTTTTTTTAAATTTTTTTTAAGGTTAATGGAGGCCGGCTGTTGGGTTACTTACTGGTATAGGGTGGATACATTGACTTGAGTAGGGTGATCATTGCTCGGCACAACGTCGAGGGCCGAAGGGCCTGTTCTGTGCTGTACTGTTCTATATGAGGCGCCCAGAATCATAACCGGGTGAAGTAATTATTTTACTTAATATACTATGCGGCCCTTTGTGAATTGTGAATTTTTGAATGTGGCCCTTGCACGGAAAAGTTTGCCCACCCCTGCTCTACTGTGTGCCCTCTTCACCCATTAGAAACCATGATACACAAGCCATACAAGGATTTATTAAGCCATTAAGACTTTTTCTATTTAATCAGAACGATTCTCTTACTAAGCATTCACCAAATGATTCAACTTTTCTGCAGAGATTGCCAGTATTAACTGGATGAACCCCCAAATCGAATACTCCAGGGCATTTTCATGAAAAGGTGCACAATTAGTGCTGCATTCAGGAACCTCAGCATCACCTAATTCAAATAGTTCTTCCAGTTTAGTAATGTTCAGGCTGTTTGGTTTTATAACACACACCGTAATATCTTCATCTGCTCAAGAAATAATTTGTATCATTTACAATTGTAAAACAAGAATATCTACAGAACTTATAAAAAACAAAAGTGTTTCTACTTGGTTACGTTCTCTTTTATCAGCATTGCAATCTCCGACTTGCACAACTTCACGAAAATGTAGTTTTCTTGGTATGTGTGCATTACCCAACGTCAGGTTAAAAAAATGTTTTCCTTAAGTCAGGGTATTAAACAAAATGTAATTGCCCTTTAATTAATTTCTAAATAAGAGGAAATCTAGGTTAAGAAGTTGTTTATTGAGGAAGGGAATACAGGTGGACTGACATGCATTAACACCTTTGAAAACCTCAGGACATACAAAACATACTGCAGTTTGGCCACAAGACGACAAAACAGTCAAATTTCACACAGCAAGGCTCTACAAACAGAAATGAGATAAATAGCCAGATAATCTGTTTTAGTAATGTTGGCTGAGGAACATACGTTGACCAGACTCAGTGCAAACTCTGCACTTCTCAGAATAGTGTTATGGGATCTTTTACATCCAGCTGTTCAGGCAGGGTGGGTCTGGGTTTAATATTTCATCCAAAAGATGACACTCTGAATGATGCAATGCTCCCTCCACACTCTATTTAAGCATCAGGCTAATCCTGGTGAGGGATTTAAGCTCATAACCTTGTCGCCTCAAAGAGAGTGGCAATACTAAAAGTGTGTAATTTTAGCATATATTTCTTAAATTTGACCTCCATGGACCTTTCAACAAATTAGTTGAATAAAGCTAGGAATATCAATTATGAATTGTCAACATATTATAAAGCACAATTGTTTGTGAAAATAACAATTTATATAGTGCATTTAATGTAATGAGAGTTCACAGAAGCATTGTAAAACAAAGCATCACACAAGGAGATATGTTAGGTCATATGACCAAAGGTTTGGTCAAAGAAGAGTGAGGTAGAGAGGTGGAGAGGGGTATTCCATAACTTGAGGTCTAGATAATTCAAGGTATGGCCACTTACAAAAACCAGTCACCAGGCACCCCAGTAAGACTGAGGCAGAGACCCGTTGCCTGAACATTGGAACCATCAACACCGCAGAGGAGCAGCCAACAAACACTAAAAGCTGGGCTTCGGCATTGGGGACATCTGCGCAACCAGAGGGTGCGTGTGTTAATCGGGGAGGGGATCTGCGCCCAGTTCAAGTAATGTTCCCGGCTGGGGTCTGGTGCCCAGGGTCCCGCTGTGGCCAGGGGTGCATTTGGATGGTGGGGTCCTCCAGGACAAACCGCTCATTGGATGCCAACCTGAGAGAAGGCGGGAAGCCAAAGGGTGGGGGAGGCTTGGTGGACCCCTTCATCCCAGGGTGGAAGCCATAACTGATTGTCGGTCTCTCAAGCTTTCCAATTCCTTACAGATATCACATGATGGAAGATATTGTGGCTCCTGCAGCAGCTGCCCACTTGGTGGTGATGGCAGTGCAGGCGGTCAGACGTCAGAGAAGGCAGCGGCAGCAGAGTCGACAGAGTCTCGAGGTGAGAGCAGAGGCCCATTCCACACCCGGAGGACCCGACTGCCTATCAAGCCAGGGATGAATCCAGAAAGGGAGGCTGGCGATGTCCCAAGGTGTACAGGTATCACTGGTCGTTTTAAGAGATGTCGGATGACGTGTGTCGCAGGAGGCTCCACCTCAACAAGGGGATGGTTGTGGACGTGGCACCAACTGAAGGAGGAGGATACCAGTTCCCAGTGGTCATCAAGGTCGCCGCAGCCCTGAACCTTTTTGCCTCGGGCTCATTCCAGGGCTTCAACGAGCCCTTGCATGGCTCAACCCCAACCAATAGCCCACAAGTGCATCCGTGAAGTCACACATGCCCTGTTTGCCCAGGCAGCTGACTAAGCCCACCAAAATGACCAGGCAGCAGGATTCTTCACCATCGCCGGTAAATCCTAGGACCAGAGGGAACGCCTGTCATCGGGCAGTCGAGGAGCGCCCTTCATTAACAGAAAGGGGTTCCACTCCCTTAACGTTCAATTTGTGTGCGAACACCACCTCAAAATCATGCCTATATGCATGCTTCCCAGGGAATGTGGATGACAGCTACATCCTGGGGCAGTCAGTGATCCACAATGTCTTCAAGGAATACCCCAGTATAAACGGTTGGCTCTCGGTGGACCACTGAGGTCCTGACTAATGACACCAGTATGGACGGCAGAGTCCGACAAGGACGCCTGATATATTGAAGCCCATCTGGCCGCCTGGACGGTCATCGAGCAGTGCATCCGACTGCTTAAAATGAGGTTTCGATGCCTTGACTGCTCTGGTGGTGCACTGCAGTTCAGCCCCACTGCAGCATCGGCAAGGGTCCAATATGCCCAGAGGGCCAGGGAGGCCTTCGTCCTTGCCCGCTTCTCATAGGGTGTTGCTTCATCCTTCATCTCATCCCCCCATTCCACACACCGTTTCTCTCCATCCCCCGATTCCGATCCGCCTCTCCCTCCCCCCAACCATCCCTTCCACCCCAGCCATCCCCCCCAACCCAGCCAATTCCTTGTTCTACCCTCCCAGGGTCTGTGTAACTCCTTGTCGGCACTGTCAACTGGTCAATATACAAGGCAGGAGGATGATGATAATCTGCTGTGAGCTGAGCTCTGATGCTCCTCAATCTCTGCCAATCTGATTCGGGTCTATTTGCTGGCAGCGTGCTCACATCCATCACCTCCACATGGTATGCCTCGGGTGGGGTGGTGCCCAGATCCAGGAACACCGTACCCCGGGGGTGGGGGTGCAGGCCGGCTCACAGTGCGGAATAAGGTGACAGAGGCTTCACATGTCTCAGGTGTAATGCGCTTTAATGGTGAACAATCATGACTGTAACTCTCCTTAGTTCTGATGGGCCAACCCGCCACCCCCCTTTCCCCTGTACCCCCTCAGCAATCCTGGAACTGCTTAGCCCTCCGTGCTCTGCCGCCTCGCCTAGGTGTGTCCCCCCCCCCCCACAAGATGCACATCAGAAGTAGAGGCAACCTGCTGCTTACCGTGCACTGTGGTCTATGGTGTCCCCGGCGCGCATCCTCTGGAGGGCCTGGGGCTGGAGACCCCCGGCCGACTTGCCAGTAGTGCATGCCTCGTTGGGCCACCCTGTTTTGCCCGCTGACCCCATTGTCAGGAGGAGGGGACTTGGGAGATCTGGTGACCACCGTAGTGTCCCTGTAGATAGGCAGGCTCTGGGTTGGCTTCCAGCGCTCTCGCCTCCCAGTCAGTGCCCATAGGGCCCAGGGGGTCACCTTGGGAAGGAGGGGCAGCTGGAACGAGCTCCAAAGGCCCCTGCGTCATCTGACTAGGTCATTTTCTGGAGCCACGGCGCAATACCCGTCCGAGACTGGGACATGCTCTGGAGTGCCTCAGCAATACCCGCCCGAGACTGGGACATGCTCTGGAGCCACCCCGCAATACCCGTCCGAGACTGGGACATGCTCTGGAGTGCCTCAGCAATACCCGCTCGAGACTGGGACATGCTCTGGAGCCACCCCGCAATACCCGCCCGAGACTGGGACATGCTCTGGAGTGCCTCAGCAAGGTCCACCTGCATCAAGGACACGTCCCCAGCGACCGGGACATGCAGTTGAGGCCCTCAGCCGTGGCCGTCACTGACTGAGCAACGCCCTGGTCACCACCACTCATGCTGCTGACGTCGTGCTCCAGGCTCTCCACTGTGGTCGCCACCTTGCAGCATTGGCCTCGGTGCCACAAATTGTCGGTGTCATTTTCTAAACCCGTAGTCTTTCGGACTCCTCCAATTGGCAATGGACCAGCTGGAGAGTCACTAACAACCCTCTCTGAATCTCATGGCCACACTCTAGCATCTGCATCAGTTCTGTGGATGACTCAGTCCAGAGGCTTGACCTCTGACTGGGACCCAGCTGGTTCCGGAGATGCAGCAGGTCTATGAATGCGGTCTCCCCTGGACATTCCTACCTCCACCTGATGTGCATTGGCAACAGTGTGGTGTTGACCAGATTGCATCCCAAAAGCCAATCCACTACTTTCGCCCACCAAGTTTTGTGTCTCTGCGCTAGTGGAGGGTGGGGACGGCAGCTGTGATGCCCCGAAGGTGGCATCCTCAGGGCTCTCCTCCAAGGTGTTCTCTTGTAAAGCGGGAGCGGGGCAACTCCGGATTGGCCTGCACCATTGGATGGAGATTCCTTGGGAGAAAGGACTTGCGGTCAGTGAGACAGAAGGATCATCTCGCTGGCATGAACAACTCACGTGTGACATGTCATCTTGGTGGGGGCTGGTGTATACTCACCTCTGCGGCGCAAGCCAAGCTTGACGTCCGTGACTGCTCTGGTCTCGGCCACCACTGCAACCACCAGGGTCCGTTCCTTGTATAGGGTGACCAGTCTGACGTCTGGCACCCTGCTGCCCACCTGGGCCCTTTAACGTCTGTTATGGGCCAACTTTTCCTGCGGGGACATAGAAGGTATTATGAACTGCAAGCTTCATGCATCACGGGGGAGGGGGAAAGACAGGTGTGGACACCGCTTCTGGCAATGGGTGGGGTGTGCTGGTGGACGCCAGGGTGTATTGTGGTAAGTGGGGGTGGGTGGGGTTAGGCAGGTGGGACAGGTGCCAGGGGGCTGAAGCCTCATTTTAAGGCCGAAGCCTACTCACCCGTGAGACCCAGTGAAGGTTGTTGGGGTCTTGCAACACTGGGTGGCAGTCCTCCTTGTGAAGCTTCCCGCGCTAACGTTTTGCTGCCACGGCCTCCCAGGTGGCACTGGCTGCCCTGTGGCTGACCCTCCGACCCCCTCGGGGAAACAGGACATCATGTCTGGGCTCCACCGCATCCGACAGTCTGGCCAGGTCGACATCTCCGAATCGTTGGACTGGTCTACGCAGTGGCATAGCTGCGTGCTGTCTGGAGTTTGCTTTGCGGGATCAGATTTGTCAATCTCCACCTATCGATGGCCCCGTATCCAGCCCCACTGCTCCACCCACCCACTAAAGTATAAATCTGACCCCATTTTTCACAGTAACTTCATTGCAGTGTTAATGTAAGCCTACTTGTGACACTAATGAAGATTATTTCCAGTTCTTTCTAGCTTTGACAAAGAGTCATGCAGATTCGAAACGTTAGCTCCCTTTTCTCTCCATAGATGCTGTCAGACTTACTGAGATTGTCCAGTATTTTCTGTTTTTGTTTAGTTTAAGTACTGCTCCCCATCGTTAGCAGGGAGCTGCCGGGCACCATCCAGGCAAATCAGTCTTTTCCAATGTGAAGCCCATGGGGCATCATTACCGGCCTTAATTAGCTTCAGATACCGGTAGCAGCCTTGCCAGGTCCACCGTCGCGAGGATCCCGACAATTCTCACTCGCTACCACACGGAGAAACTTTTCTGTTAGATCGCGCCCTGTTTTTTGAGGAAACATAAGTAGAAATATCTACAAAATGGTTTGAAGTCCACACAGAATACAGGAACTATGAGCAGAATTCTTTCAACCCGCCCATGTTGGAATTGGCGGCGGACGAGTGCAGTGCATCTGGTGGGAGCCAAAAAGTCAGAAACCCGCCGGTGTAAAATCCTGTTGCAATTCTCCCATGGTGGGCTCACTCATCCTGCTGGCAGGTGGCGCAAATGCCATTTGCATATCATGAATATGCTCATTAAAGCAGCAAGATTAGTGTGCTTCTTTGAGCCATTCCTGGGATAAAGGACATGCGGGTGGACCCGCACTTCACAAGTATGGGCATCAAGGGCCCTGGCACTGCCTTCTTCTTGAGGCAGCTAGCCTTTTACCTCAGCGTTCCGGACATATTGGACGGTCTGGTGAAGACAGGTGGAATGGAGAGAGCGATACAAGTGTGCTGGACTGATACTTCAATATGGCACTAGGACCTTCGGATCCGCCAGCTGAAGACACAGGATGAATCAGCTGCCAATCCACCAAGAGAGTTGGAGGGGAACTCACCTATCCATTGTTAATGAGATTCCAAGTGCCGAATCTGGCATGGGATCTTGCCATTCAGGCCAGCTTTGCCGTAGCTGCCCGCCGCTGCATTTAAGTCTCAAAATGGGAAAGTTTCACCCTGTATCAGAAAGCTTGACCTATAAAGCAATTTGAATTCATTGACAGCAGTACTGTTTGCGATGCACTGTTTATTTAAACCATTCTTAGTTGATCACAGGTCGACTGTGAAATTATCTCCCAAGGAAGATTACCGGTATTTTCTTTGTCTTTTTTAAACCCGTGACATGCAGCAGAATAACAAATCTAATGACGTGGTCTTAGAATTTTTGCACTGAATTCAGCCAAAGCTAACAAGTCAAAGTTAATACAATGGACGCAAGTCATTTTACAGCTTTTTCTTGGTTTAAAATGTTGTTGAAATATACTTCATCATTCGTCAGCACAATAGTTTTAACGTTTTATACACAGATCTTACAAGGCCCCTCCAAAATGATTTGTGTAAATGGGAAACCGAGCACAATTTAATTAGCATTATAGTGTTCTACAATTAGTATTTCGTAAACATTCAGCTCAAATCGTCAAATTATGGACCATTAGTGTATAGTTTTTTCATGAATTTAATTTAACAAAATAAAACTTGGATGTTGAAATCTGTTAACCTGCACATTAACCAACACACATTTCCAACTAAATTACATTTGACATTGTATGGCATTGCATTGAGCAATGTGACTGATCTTGTAATGTTCAAAACAAACAAAATATTTACTTCAAGACATTTAAAAAGCTTAAATACAATAAACATTTGAAAATTTCACACTTCCAGTTCTAGATGCTAAATTAAAGGAGCACCATCTTCATGAAAACTTGCACACCTTTCAGAATTTACTTGCAAAAAATTACAATTGATGCTGGAAATGAAATTACTGTGACACTTGACTGCAATATTTTTGTTGTTTGCATTGCTTTTGTCCTTTACGAAACAAAGGACTAAGCAAGTGCTTTTTCATGAAGGTAGTGTCTTTTAAGGAGAGAAACTCTATTCATCAAGGATTATGAACTACCCTTTTAAAAAACATCTTCAAACATATTGATCTGACTGAACTAACATACAAGTCCTGCTCCACATTACCCAGTAATTCCACTAATACACTGAAAATAGATACAATATCCCCAGTGAAGGCCTGAAAATGAGAATTATACTCACCTTTGAGCCCTCACAAAAGGGGATGGGAGCAGAGGTGGGCAGGTATGGAATTTTGCATCGCTGGTTGGCATGCTGTTCCCTATCTCTGTCCCCCACGCTGTGCTATTTTCCCAGTGGTGGAATAGAAGGCTGCGAGGCTATCTGCCCACAAAAGCATGCAGCCAACTGACTGGGTTAAGGGCCTATTTAGGCCTGCTGTCAAGATGCCTACTGGGGTGCCGACAGTGATTTTCTAGTCGGTTTCCACGTCCCAACAGACAGCGGATGACTGTTCTGTTGCCTGGAGGCAACCTCTTGGTCGCATAGTTGGTCGTTGGGATGGAGGAGAAAGGGTTTCAGGCAAGCTTCGAGACCCTTCTTGCTTGCCTGGGTTCAGCAGCAACCATATGCCGCCCTGTGGAAGGGTCGCTCCCACACAACGGTGGCCGGCTGCAAGGATCTTTTTACTCTTCACAGCTAAAGTACTCCCGCTCCTTTAACAATTTTCATCAGTTTAGTCAAGAAAAAAAAAAGGACCCAAATGTTGCCACCTATATTCGAAACTTGGACTCTCAACATTTTCAACCATCATTTCAGAAGCCACCCAATGAAAACAATTGATTTCACATAGTTTACACCAATTATCACCAGGGATCAACAGCAGTTTTTGTTTCAAAGCTGTGGCTTTGGTGGCTGGGCAGTCGTACTCTGAGCAATATGTAAAAACTCCATGCACCACCACAGTAATGCCAAAAATGTACACATTAGGAAAAAGTATGACAGGAGTTTCACAACTCAAAGGTTGGATTCCAGTTTTCATTTTGAACTTTGTCACATATATTTTACCTTGGAGTAGAACTGTTTCTTCCTTGTAGAAAAAAAAACACTTTCTAATCGCAACAGTAATTATCTGCCTGAACCCTGAGGAAACAACGGAATGAGGATATCAGAATAGTATTGCTGAACTTTAAATGCACATAGTTGCAAAGTGGTTCATAAATAAGTCATCTGGTTCTTCATCTGAAAATTAAACCTCAACTTTTACTTCTTAAAAAATGTACACTGCATATAAAGTTATTTTCTAATACTGCTGTTAGTTCTGATTTTGAGCACTAAAGCAGACTCACTGGAGGTGAAAAGGCAGCAAATTAAATGCATAACAGCTTATTAACTTGAGTAGTTATCTGCTCCAAAGGAGAAAGATCACTGCAGGCATCTGGGAGGTTATCCTTGACAGAGTGCAAAATGAGGCTATATAGATTTCATTCTTCACATCATAGGGATAATGTAACTTCATCTATTTTACATATAATATATATATATATATAACTTAAAATTACTACTTTAAAACTTTGATAATCTAGTTTTAAAACCACCATGAATTAATTTATATACCACCTGCAACAAATTATTTTCACATCTCAACTTATAGCTATCAAATTTAGCACTAATGCAGCAAATCAATGTATGTACACAGAACGAGTGATCAGTCCCACTTTTTCCCCACAAAATAGGAGATTATGTTCGCATAAAAAGCTGTAGTCACTGTGAGAACATAACGCTTATTCAGGGTTCGGCAACCATTTGTACTCCTTTCGCATAAGGTGATTCTGTTTAAAAAGAAGTTCAGTGCAGTCTGTGCAAATTAATTAAAATTTTAATTCCTGTAAACTGCACTACCGCCCATTTGTTCCTGGCCGATGTCGAGGACAAGACGGGTGAGAGAGATCACATTTCCTATAGAAGTGCTTTCTGTGAGTAAGGGGATTGTTGTTGACTGCTGGACTGTTGGCCATGGGTTGTAGAGGCAACACTGTAGTTTGGCATCTGCTGTCCATTTAGGCCAGTACTCTGATAACTAGGGATTTCAACATTTGAAGGGGCAGGTTGATTACAGACAGGTGCCTGATTTAGGTATGTACTTGCAGGCACAGAATTGTCCACAGCACTGAAAGGGAAGAAAAAACAATTAATCTGTCACATTAAAATATTTGGGTTCTATTTAACATACAAATTAAACGGATAAAACAGTTTATTCTCGAGGAGACATGACTCAGCAACTGAAGTTCCAACGTGGCCTTAAGGATAGGATGTGGCTCTGTGCCAACATTGCATTTATTACTTAGCATATTCATAGAATTTACAGTGAAGGAGGCAACTCGGCCCATCAAGTCTGCACCAGCCCTTGGAAAGAGCACCCTACTTAAGCATACAACTCCACCCTATCTCCATAAACCCAGAACCTGATCTAACCTTTTGCACACTAAGGGCAATTTAGCATGGCCAATCCACCTATTCTGCACATCTTTGGGCTGTGGGTGGAAATTGGAGCACTTGGAGGAAACCCATGCAGACACGGGGAGAAAGTGCAAACTCCACACAGTCACCTGAGGCCGGAATTGAACTTGGGTCCCTGGAGCTGTGAGACAGCAATACGAACCACTGTTCCACCGTATCACCCCTAATTTTCCCAATCTTAAAAGCTAGTTTAAAGGAGGGGGGGGGGGGGGGGGGGGGGGGGAGACGGACATAGGAGTTCCCAGTATTCCTCTTGGCTAAATAAATTGTTAATTTTCTATCAGAAATGTTTACGACCTGAAGCAATGTCATAAAAGGCATGTAGAATTTAATAAAATTATTATTTTCTTGGATGCTGATGGATCTCTGTCTCTATTCGGAACGCTGGATATCCGTTATCCCTTCGCAGTTCCCAAATAACAGACATCAAGTCTGTGCTTTTTAGCAAGTCCACTTGTACTTTATTTGTCAGCTATGCCACTGGTAAGCTTATTTCAATACAACATTTAGAGAGTTCCGACTAGCCCCTCAACAAGCTAGTCAGATGAATTGTCTTTAGCGAATACAGTGGTTGAGTTTTCATTCGATTGCAGATCGTGGTAATTCTTCAAATCATAATACACAGTATAAAATAACTAAGTGATTTAAACAAAAGAAAGATGGTGATTAGCAAAAGCAAGCAGCAAAGACATAGGTTTCAGAAAAAGAGAGAGAGAGAGAGAATATGATTCCGGAATAAGTTTTTCCATCCCGGTAAGTTATTCTTAAGGAGCTTATTATCGTAAGGTCTGGCCTTCTTTTCACCCCTTATTGGCTTTAACTAATTTATAATTCACTCAATTCGGCCAAACTGTCTGTCTATCAATTTAAGAGATATATGTATTTAAATGTCTTGGTGCGTCTTTCCCCATACACCCGCATCTATCATTAATTAGAAAAACACAGATTTTGCTGAGAAATCATATCTCTAGACTGGCTGTTTCCATAGAATCAGAACTACTCGAACTGGACTGCCGCCCAGTTTTTAAACACACAATGGGGCCTTTTAGCTAGTTGACGTCAGTGACTTTGCAGTTTCAAGCTGCTTGCAAAATGTAAAACCTGAGAAAGAAATTAGAGTGTTATCTGGATTAACCCTCAGTGGGTTCCCAACTATTTGTTGCACTGAAATAATGCCTAATATGATTATAGTTAATTATTCTTAATGAGTTCTCATTTAAACCTTATTACCTCCCCTTATTTTCATGGTTATAGCTGATCAGAAAAGTCAATTTCTATCAGATGCCATCTATTATTCAGGAACTCTCACCATTTTAGTGCAAGAATTATGACAGAGCCCAAAACATTACAGAAGTTCATGAGAAAAAGCACTGTGTATATGCAGGTTATACAGATACATACATAGAAGCAATGCAGTTGAGGAAAATTCAATAGGAACAACAAGGGTTTTGTTCATTTTGTGAGGCTGTATAATTGTTTGAAATTCTGGTCACTAGATTACCAGAGCTCTGATGTGGTTCTGATGTTTGATAAGAAAGCTAAGCCCAAAAAGATATTGTGCTATGAACTGAATTTAAAGTTACACATTTTCTGTCCCAAAAGAGTTTCACAACAATTATAATTCATTAAATTTTCATTGTATTTTGTTTGCATTTGTAATTCCTTTACCGATACCCTTAAGCTGCTATTTCAAGTCAATGATACATTTAACTCTCATACCAGTTTTGTTTATCAAACCCATTTTCCTTTTAGAATTAATCCACGGACTCTAACTTAAATGCATAGTGCCTGAAATTTACAGGTATATCTTTCATAATCAGAACAATTATTCTGAGCAAATAGTTCTGGGGTCCTATTATTCCTAGTTGAAAGTATTTACAAGATCACCCAAATTTGAGACAGTGTACATTTAGACTTTCCTTTCAAATCTAAAACAAAAGTGAGTTTACAAAGGGCAAATAATATCACCCTATTACTGCACTGTGGTTTCAAATTAGAAGTTAACATATGCAACTGTTGAAAGTGGTCTAGATCATGGCATTATGTAAAAAACATCAAGAATTTCACCAATGAAAATGGGTCAGTACAAGTGGGTGTATAATAATCAACTTACTTAGTATAAGATGTTGGAGCTTGCTGGTTGGGCAGTGCTGAGCTTACTGTTGGTGGTAAACCAGCTTGGCTGAGAGATGGAATCTGATCTGATGGAATACTGTACCCCTGGACTGAAGCCATCTGAGGTGTACCAGATATTACATATGCTCCACTGGGAGGCTGTCCTGAATATACCTGTAACAGAGAGCTTAACTATCATTAAACTGTATTATAATTTAAAATGCATTCAGGTTTACCAGGAGATGTAGCTGTAAGTTCTCTCATTTTGCAAGAATGCCATGCTCTCAGAGAAGTTACAGTTTCTCCATCTCTCAACAGTAACCATTTCTAGTCTGTTCGGAGAATGTCTATGGCAGAAAGGACACAAGTCACCAAATAAAATTAGTTTACAAGATTTGTTGATTAAAATATTATTATAAATTCAAACAGCTGAACACAGCTAATTACTGTGCGAATAAGGGAAATTAAAATTAGTGGTCAGTTTAACAAAGTTGGCAACACTTTCAACTAATTCAGAGGACATGGGATTCATGTCCCACACCAAAATTTAATCTAGGCTCATACTTCAGGGTTATAATTAAGGAGTAAAGTCACCCTAGTCCCAGATGACCATAGGCTGGTTTCGCCTTTAAGGGGAAAAGCTGACTGGTGGTAATTTAATCTGAGGATTACCACACCTCAGGCAAAGGGCAAAGTTGAGAAATGAAATGAAATGAAAATCACTTATTGTCACAAGTTGGCTTCAAATGAAGTTACTGTGAAAAGCCCCTAGTCGCCACATTCTGGCGCCTGTCCGGGAAGGCTTTTACGGGAATCGAACCGTGCTGCTGGCCTGCTTGGTCTGCTTTAAAAGCCAACGATTTAGCCCTGTGGGGGTCTTCATGAATAACCTCAGCCGGTATGGGAATTGAACTTGCGCTGTTGGCCTCTCTGCATCACGAACCAGCTGTCCAGCCAACTGAGCTAAACCAGCCCCAAGGAGTATTGCATTGGTTGAGGTACAGTCTTTCAAATAAGATATTAAACCAATGTTATATCTGCCATTCAGATGGTTGTCATGGTACTAAGAGTAGTGAGCTCTCCTTGTGCTCTGGCACAGTAAGAAGTCTCACAACACCAGAAACACCACTGCCCATCCCAGGCCTTCCACCAGTCCCAATCCCTTGTACCCCATTTCTCCCAAGATCTACACCACTGCCCATCCCAGGCCCTCCACCAGTCCCAATCCCTTGTACCCCATTTCTCCCAAGATCTACACCACTGCCCATCCCAGGCCCTCCACCAGTTCCAATCCCTTGTACCCCATTTCTCCCAACTCCAGCCCTTGCCGCGTGTTCACCATACCCTCCGACCTTCCCCTCTCTGAGGCTAAACGTGCTGTTCTCAGCAAAGGACTCAGCTTTGTACCCTTGCGTCCCCACCTCAATGAATTCCAGGCTCGACATGATGTTGAACTCTTCTTTCGCCACCTTCGTCTCCGTGCCCACTTCTTTGGGCAAGAATCCTCACCCTGTTCCACTGATCCTTTCATGTGCCTCCAACATTCTGCCTCCAAGCGGAACCCCCGCCGGGACAATTACCTGCCCTTGATCTTTTCATTGAGAACTGTCGACGGGACATTGGGCGTCTTAATTTTTCTGCCCCCCCTCACCCATTTCAACCTCTCTCCTTCCGAACTTTCTGCTCTTCACTCTTGTCAGCTCTAACCCCGACTTTGTCATCAAACCTGCCGACAAAGGGGCTGCTGTGGTCATCTGGCGCACTGACCTCTATCTCGCAGAGACTGAGCGCCAACTCTCAGATACTTCCTCTTACCTCCCCCTGGACCATGACCAGACCACTGAACATCAAGCCATTATCTCCAACACCGTTAGCAACCTCATTTCCTCCGAATGCCTTCCCCCTGCGGCTTCCAACCTCAGTCTCCCAACCCCGGACAGCTGCTTTTACCTACTTCCCAAAATCCACAAAAAGGACTGTCCCAGCAGACCCATTGTGTCAGCATGCTCTTGCCCCACCGAACTTTTTTCATCTTGTCTTGACTCCATCCTCACTCCTCTGGTCCATTCCCTGCCCACCTACATCCGGGATTCCTCTGATGCAGTACGTCATATTGACAGCTTCCAGTTCGCGGGCCCTAACCGCATTCTATTCACCATGGATGTGCAATCCCTCCACACCTCCATCCCATACCAGGATGGCCTGAGAGCTCTTCGCTTCTTTCTCGGAAAGAGACCCGGACAATTCCTGTCCACCACCTCTCCTCCACCTGGCTAAACTTGTTCTATCTCTCAACAACTTCTCCTTTAACTCATCTCACTTTCTCCAAATCAAAGGTGCAGCAATAGGTACTCGCATGGATCCTAGCTACGCTTGCCTTTTTATGGGGTATGTGGAATATTCCTTGTTCCAGACCTATCCGGGCCCCCTCCCACAGCTCCTTTACCGATACATTGATGACTATTTTGGTGCCGCGTCATGCTCTCGCCCGGACCTGGAAAAATTCATCAACTTCGCTTCCAGTTTCAACCCCTCCATCACTTTCGCCTGGTCCATCTGAGACTTCCCTTCCCTTCCTTGATCTTTCTGTCTCCATTTCCGGCAATAGACTATCCACTAATATCCACTACAATCCCACTGACTCCCACAGCTATCTGGACTACAGCTCTTTGCACCCTACACCCTGTATGGACTCCATCGCTTTCTCTCAACTCCTTCGCCTTTGTCGCATTTGTTCCGATGATGCCACTTTCCAAAATGGTGCTTCGAAAATCTGTTCCTTCTTCCACAACCGTGATTTCCCACCTACAGTTGTGGACAGGGCCCTCAACAGTGTGCGGTCCATCTCTCGCGCCACTACCCTCGCCCCCTCCACTCCCTCACAGAACAAGGATAGAGTCCCCCTCGTTCTCACATTTCATCCCATCAGCCTCCGTATGCAAAGCATAAACCTCCGCCATTTTCACCAACTCCAGCGTGATGCCACCACTGAACACATCTTCCCTTCACTCCCTCTGGTCAGCATTCCGCAGAGACCATTCCCTCCGAGACAATCTAGTCCACTCCTCCACCATACCCAGTACCTCTCACATCACCCATGGCACCTTCCCACGCAATTGCAAAGGTGTAACACCTGTCCCTTTACCTCTTCCATGCTTAACATCTCAGGCCCAAAACACTCATTCCAGGTTTAGCAGCGTTTCACTTGCATCTCTTCCAATTTGGTCTACTGAATTCACTGCTCCCAATGTGGTCTACACTATATCAGAGAGACCAAACGCAGACTGGGTGATCACTTTGCTGAGCATCTTCAGTCTGTGCGCATCCAGGACCCTGTCCTTCCTGTTGCTTGCCATTTTAACAAAAGACCCTGCTCCCATGCCCACATGTCTGTTCTTGGCCTGCTGCAATGTTCCAGTGAAGCGCAACGCAAACTGGAGGAACAACATCTCATCTTCCGGTTAGGCACGCTACAACCTTCCGGCCTGAACATCGAATTCAACAACTTCAGATGATCAGCTCTACCCCACCTCGACCCATTTGTTTCCATTTCATTTTAATTCCCGAAAGTGAACCCACGGAAGGCGATGGGCCCGGACGGGATCCCTGGTCGTGCACTCAGAGCCTGCGCATACCAGCTGGCAGAGGTATTCAGACATCTTTAACCTATCCCTACTCCACTCCGAAGTCCCCACCTGCTTCAAGAAGACCACCATCATACCGGTACCAAAGAAGAACCAGGAAACATGCCTCAATGACTACCGCCCGGTGGCCCTGACGTCAGTTATAATGAAGTGCTTCGAGAGGCTGATCATGAAGCGCATCACCTCCATACTCCCGGAACGCCTTGACCCACTTCAATTCGCATACCGTCGCAACCGGTCCACATCAGACGCCATTTCCCTGGCCCTACACTCATCCCTAGAGCATCTCGAAAACAAGGACTCCTGCATCAGACTCCTATTTATTGACTACAGCTCCGCCTTCAACACCATAATCCCAGCCAAGCTCATATCAAAGATCCAAAACCTAGGACTTGGCTCTCCACTCTGCAACTGGATCCTTGACTTTCTGACCAACAGACCACAGTCAGTAAGAATGAACACCAACACCTCCTCCACAATAGTCCTCAATACCGGTGCCCTGCAAGGCTGCGTACTTAGCCCCCTACTCTACTCCCTGTACACACACGACTGCGTGGCAAAACTTGGTTCCAACTCCATCTACAAGTTTGCTGACGATATGACCATAGTGGGCCGGATCTCGAATAACGACGAGTCCGAATACAGGAGGGAGATAGAGAACCTAGTGGAGTGGTGTAACGACAACAATCTCTCCCTCAATGCCAGCAAAACTAAAGAGCTGGTCATCGACGTCAGGAAGCAAAGTACTGTACACACCCGTCAGCATCAACGAAGCCGAGGTGGAGATGGTTAGCAGTTTCAAATTCCTAGGGGTGCACATCACCAAAAATCTATCCTGGTCCACTCACGTCGACGCCATCACCAAGAAAGCACAACAGCGCCTATACTTCGTCAGGAAACTAAGGAAATTCGGCATGGTCATATTAACCCTTACCAACTTTTACAGATGCACTAGAGAAAACATCCTCTCGGGCTGCATCACAGCCTGGTATGGCGACTGCTCAGCCCAGGACCGCAAGGAACTTCAGAGAGTCGTGAATACCGCACAGTCCATCACACGAACCTGCCTCCCATCCATGATTCCATCTACACCTCCCGCTGCCGGGGGAAAGCGGCCAGCATAATCAAGGATCCCTCCCACCCGGCTTACTCACTTTTCCAACTTCTTCCATCGGGCAGGAGATTCAGAAGTCTGAGAAGACGCACGAACAGACTCAAAAACAGCTTCTTCCCCACTGTCACCAGACTCCTAAATGACCCTCTTATTGACTGATCTCATTAACACTACACCCTGTATGCTTCAACCGATGCCAATGCTTATGTAGTTACATTGTATATCTTGTGTTGCCCTATTATGTATTCTCATATATTTTCTTGAATTTTGTTTAATTCCCTTTTCTTCTCATGTACTGAATGATCTGTTGAGCTGCTTGCAGAAAAATACTTTTCACTGTACCTCGGTATATGTGACAATAAACAAATCCAATCCAACTGTCTTTTACCATTTCTTTCTTTCTTAGTATATATTTAATTCCCCCCCCCCCCCCACCCCCAATCGTATCCACCTTTCCTTCACCTTTCTCCTCTTTGCCTCCCCTTTTCCCTCCCCCCACATCTACAGTCCATCCTCTGATGTTAGTTTCCCTGCTGTTTGACCTTTCACATCTTTTTTCTCGCTGGGGACTGCCATTAGCACTTTTTCCGCTTGGTTTCTGTGGCCATTAGCATCTTTTGTCCTCTCTGGGGACTGCCATTAGCACTCTTTCCCCTTGGTTTCTGTGGCCAGTAGCACCCGGTTTCCCTGGGTTTCTGTGGCTATGACTCATCTTTCATTCTCACTCCACAGTATAAATATTTCCCACTTTCTCTGTCTG